>NW_026927756.1:0-31146 GCF_032062105.1 Saccostrea cuccullata
TTTATTTCCACACCGAAAAGGTAAGCTGTTAAAAAACTTAATGTTTTCCCCTGTACATGTATATATTATTTCTATGTTATCTAATGCTAGATAAAATTAAAGAAAATCTATTTTATAGTTACAGACATGGTGTGATATATTGGGTAGAATATTTTCATATTTTATTTAATAATTTTGATTTCTTTTATTAATTTAGACATATGTCAAGGAATTTATAATAAGCTTTAGGAAAAAAATTAAAATTTGAACGTATACTGTAAAAATTGTTGTTAAAATCATCTGGATCATTGTATTATGTTATATAATATTTGTAACATCAAGACTTTCAATATTTATTGCGCATACATACAGGTCAGACGCGTAAACATATTTCTAACATTATCAGACGATAAACAAGGAAAAAAGGAAAAGGAAAAACAAGGAAAAACAGAATATTGCCTGAAAAAAAGATACATTTCAATATCCTGATTATTATTTATTTATTTGCTTTTTGTCTACGCAAACATCGTAGCTTACCAAAAATCTTTCTCCCGTATCTCCGATTCATTTAAGAAAATCATATTAATAGTATTTAATTTTGACAAAATAAATCATTCAATTCGATAAATTAATTTCTAAAGAAATAAACAAGTTGATCAATCGAATTTCATTTCCAATAAATACAGTTACTATTTAAATTTTGACAATTACTCTCTGTTTTACCATGATATTATTATCTTATTTATTTAATTATTTATTAATAAATCAATTTTTTCATTTATGAAATACGCTATTAATTATTTTTTCCTTCTACGCTTTAATATTTCTTATATTGATGAAAAAGATCGGGATAAATCGGGATAAAAACAAAAAGAAACTCGAAATAGCTCAGTAGTTTCTTTACATAGTAAAGATAAAATACGAGGGTTTCCGAATTTACACGATAAACGCAAAACACGATACACGATATAACCTGATAAACAATCGACACGATAAACGCAAAACACGATAAACGGAAAACACAATAGAAAATGCAAAACCTGATAAATGGAAAACATGATACGATAGGATACACGCACGATACGATAGGATACACGCACGATAGAACACGATAGAATTGTAAAGAATAACGATGCGGGTACTGTACTAGGGGTTTCGTACTTCACAAATTTAATCCTTGTTAAACAGGTCTGGACGATTTCTAAATATGGAAGTCAAGAACGATAACCGAAAGTTGCTATAAATGTACATCAAGTACACGTAATTATTTTTCTGTCCAATCAGACAACCGCATTTTTACACACCCCAAAACTTATTTTAAAAGAACAAAAAGATAACACATGTTTTTGTTTTTTTCCTCAAAAAGATTTTTTTAACAAAAAATCTGTAGAAGTAAGATGAAAACTTTTGAAGAATAAGGTATTCCCCACATTTTTACCGTGAACAACCTTGACATTTTTATCTAGGTAAAGTAAAAAAATAATGTACGATAGAATGTAATCGTTTACAGAGGTATAGATCGCACCAGCAAGTTTTTATCAAAGTCTGTTATAACATTTACCAGAATATATTATATGATGGTAAATATAATTTTGCTTAGCCGTCCGATTTTCATCGATAATACTTAAATTCCATGTGTATAGATCAACTCACACAAGTGTTTATCGTATGGAGTATACACATAATTATAGTTTTGCATTATCACGGGTTTCATGAGCGCCGAATACTTAGCTATGCAGACTTTAAATGGGCATAAGGAAAGGCGTTTAACATGGAGAAAAGAGAATCCTGTAATCATACATGAATGCGTTTTATCCCAATATCTTACCTCGCATATCAGAAACTGCATGGACTACTAGTATTCTGTAATAAACACTCAAAAATAATAAAGACTGTTATCTTTTCGATAAGATTTTTATGTCAGGCTCTAAAAACTGAAAATTTACCGTATTTATATCAATTTTTTAACGTAAGTAAACTTTTAGCATTGTTAACTCCTAGAGACAGATTTTTTTTATCCCACTTAAAACGTATTCCAAGCTTTCAAGTCGTGTTTGTTCACGGTAGAATTGTCATAAATATTATATTATTCCCAAATGCGCCTAAAGTTTACAAAAAGTTTGTTCTAAAAAAATCTTTTGAGCAAAAAACTTTAAAACCACGTGTTTTATTTATTCTCTCTTGGGTTTGTCTAAATGCTGTTATCTGATTGGTCAGAAGGATTAGTGCCTTGTTTATTCTATGTATTAATAGCAATTCACGGTTATCGTTCTTGACTTCCTTATTTAGAAATCGTCCAGACCTGTTAAAAGACCTTTCATTGGATACCAAGAACCTTGCCTGTCTGACCTTGACCTTTGAGTTCGACCTACTTTAAAAATACAACATTGACCACAATTTTTAAAGAATTAAGACTAGAGTATTGATACTTCACAAATTTAATCCTTGTGACAAGATATTTCATTTCATATCAAGAAGCTTGATCCTTTGACCTTGACCCAGAGTTTGATCTACTTTTTACAAAATTTAACCTTGCCCATAACTTTTGAACAGTCGGGGCAAGAGCATTCACATTTCACATACATAATCTTTGAATCAAGGCCTTTCTTTAGAAACCAACAACTTTAAGGCCAAAATAAAAAATACCTTTGTTTCCCCTAACGCGACCGACCCAATTAAATCGCACCGACTGAAAAGATTTTTTAAATAAGAAGATTCAATTTTTTTTTTAATTGTTAACTAAGTTTCATAAAATACAATTTCATCAAAATCAGTTTTTAGCAGAACGGCCGACATTGTTCTACTTTGATTTGTTGAAGAAAATGCGCCAAGATGTGATTTGCATGAGAAAAAGTTTTTAATAAAACAACGGCCACGTCTCAATCTTACGCCTTTAGCTAACTAGAATTCTTCACTCTTGAAACAATTTGATAATAAAATTTACCATGACTAATGAAGAGTGTTTCGGAGGTGTCTTGGCCTCCGATGTGAGTGAATAAATTTTCGAAAGGGACAGTCAACAACAAACAAACCTGTCTGTTGAATGTAAGGTAAGTAATACATGGTACATGTAAGGCCCCCTAATGAGCAATTTTTAACACATCATTCAATTTCACTGCATTTCATTTAATTTGAGTTATCTTTTTAAAAAATTAACTTCCGTAAAGAAATAAACGCCAAAATTATTGGCATACCTTTGAGCAATTAATTTTACACCCGCCAAGAAAACCCGCTATACGGTATATACATGTAGCCTTTTTATCAATTGTAGATTCAGTTTGGTTCAATTAAATATTGTTTAAATACTCTTTACAAATAGTTTTGAAATCATGATTCAGTTTCCTGAGACGTCCGATGTATTTATCTTTAAATAGGTCCTCGAAGATTGGTTGTTTCTTTGCTTTTAATCCCTTCGAGATTTGTTTGGACGACATTTGACCATTGCTCCAAATTTAGAGTACTCAGCACTTTTTTGCCAATTAAGCAGTAAGGGATTTTTTTGAGCCAGGATCTTTTGCGAGACTGGACACAAGTTTTTATGGTCCCTTTTGAAAGACTGTTTTCAACGTTCCTTATTGGTATTTGGACCTGCGACTTAAAATTAGACACTTACTTCTTCACTCTAAAGCAAAATTGCTCTAGAAACACTTCTGATGATCAAAAAGTACATTGATTGTCTATAAGCACTGAGGGGCATCTTTGCGTATTTGAGAATCTTGTCTTTATATATTCGATCTATATAAATGTACTCTGGGGTGAGATATCTCACAAGTTGAACTAAATAACAGTTTCAAGAATTTTCCTTTCACATAAACAGCATGTTTGATACCTAGCATTTTGTTCCCAAATCGCTTTCTTTTGTACTATTCTTACTTAAAAAGTTTTTTCTATTAAATTTTAGAACGTATTTTCAAAGCTACTGTCATAAAATAAAATTGTTTACCTACCTACCGACCCACCTTGAGAATTCAGGGTCGGGTTAGGGGAAACAAAGATATTTTTAATTCCGGCCTAATCTTTTGACCTTGATCCAGATCTGCATTTGAGAAAGCTTATAACCTTCGCTATGTTGCTATACAGGGGCATCAGAATTTCCACACTTTCCAACTTAGACTTTTTTAGATTTTGAATATAGAGATGAACAGTTTGTCAGCACTACTCCTCTTAAACTGTTGTACATAGTTTCTTTTTTTTTTCCCAAAGAGTTTTGCCTATTATTCAAGAAAATCCCCCCAACCACTTCAAATTAATGTTTGGATTTGTATAATGCCAAGAAATTTTGATTCCATTTTTTATCTAGAAACTTCATTCCACATTTAGATGTCCTCATATGTAAGACATATTGATGTGAAGATTTTTTTTTAAATTATTGCCCTTTTTGATCTATACTATGTATTTAAAGTGTACTATGCCTTTCATTATGTGTTTCACCATCAAGTTTTGGCGGAGCATGGGGTATGTGAGCTAGCTCACTTTTTCTTTTTCTTTAAAAGTAGCCCTCTCTGATTTTGATGCATACCTGCCACCATTCTGCCCATGCAGAAGGTTCATGTGATCTAAGCAGTTACATGACATGCTCTGATGCATTCTGTTCATAGATGCTAAAATGTTTTTCTTATATTTCTTACCATGCAAGTTGATTTTTATAGCAAGAATAATCCATTTGTTAGAAATGAGTAAATAACAGAGTAAGGATGGTTGGATCAAGATATCCTTGCATATAACTGCAAATAAAGAATTTTTTTAAGCTAGGCTTTATGAAATTCAGGGGTTCCAGTGCTACTGGACAGGGCTCTGTTGATATACAGTGATGATGCATCCACATTTCTTTTAAAAATCTTCTCAGCCCTGAATTTAAAGCAAACTAAATGCATAACAATGAAGATGAATGGTGCCCCTTGTTAATCCATGTTTTTTTTCTTCAGATAATATTTACATACTTGTATATTGAACGGGAGGATTACTATAGTATAAGAGAGAAAGGATGTATTCCAAAGCCCAAAAAGGCAACCATATCATGTATATATATATATATATATATATAATGGAATAGCCATATATATATATATATATATATATAATTGTTTCATTTTTAAGTATAAAAAATAACTTCAAAAAACCTTTTCAAGCTACACGAGACCCTTTGATTTCATGGATGCAAGTGATCGGCAATATATCATGGACACTTTTTTTTGGTTTGGTTTTGTGCAATCGCATGCTTACAAATACTAACAGACAATGTGTAAAATATATAATCATAACAAAATCATAAAAAAACAATCATTAATTCATAAATATGTTCGAGCAAAAGTATGAACTATTCCAAAGCAAAGAAATACCTGACAATCTTAGATGTCTTTACACTTTTAATGATATATGTACTTTCGAAGATATGGTTGCAAAGCTTGTCCTTTAACGAATACTAAATATTCTTATTACATTGACCAATATATTTTGTTTGATAAAGAAATAGGAGTATAATAACGCATGTCTAAATGCTTACAACCCCCATGTAAGATTGATATCGATGCAATATTTTTCTTCTCCCCGAGATCCACCGTTAACCACGCCTCCTTCTGACCGGAAGCTGTCAGTGCGCAGTCCAGTAGGTAAGTACTCCTGTCTCTGTCCACGGCTTTACTTGGTGAAAAGTATCCATTATTGTATCTACTACTGACTGTCACAGATTTTCTACTGGCAAGATTTTCTAAAAGTAATATTATATGTTATTTATTCTACTAATCCTTTTTTTATCTACATTGGCATGTATTAAAATACAACCTTTATGCTGAGATTTTAGAATTAAAGCTGAACACGATTCGTAAAAGGAACATGTCCGCCATTTTTGTTCCCGATTCTCGCTTCTCTGCAGACCCATATATAAAGGACAGGACTTAGTAACTGTTCAGTGTAATCAGTCGACACCGGTGTAGACGGACGTATGCTATACGGCACTCGGTAGCGAGAATAATAACGTAATACTTCGTCTAATGCAGGAAAGTAAGATATCAAATAAATTTACAATTATAGGTGTACAGGTCAGTGTAGTATATAAACAACACAGATACACATAACTGCAATAAAATGTAAACAAAGGTAATGCAAGATAACCAGGACGAACATGGGTCGCCATTCCACGCCGATACCCGTGACAATAAAACAGTCAGTTGTAACGAATGCGACGAGTATACCCTAGTCTTGATGTATCGTAGATAATGATATCGAAAATGGCGTATGCCTATTTACGAGTCGTGTTCACTTTTAAGTCAATTGCTTATATAATTTAAACACGACTGATTATCTTCTGTTCATCTGTTGACTTTCTTCTTAAATTCTTTAATAATGAATTCTAAAACTTTTATGTTTTCGTACAATTTAAACATATAACAAATATGAAAACTTACCATATTGTTGAGAATTGAGAAGAAACAAGCTGAGGATAAGTAGAAAATTGATGATATCAAGTTCCATAATTTATTAATTAAGCAACACTTCCTCCCCGTTCATATTGGAACCATCCTCTCTTGTGAAATACTCCACTTTATAAAGTAAAACATTCCTGCTTTAAGATGATGTTTTGTCTTACACTGTTTTCAGGACTGCATTAATATATAACTGGTTGATAAAAAGCTTTTTTCTTACTCCCGGAGTTATGAAATATTTAAATCATGCTTCTTTCTTAGTTTGTCAATTTCCGGTTTGGTAAACAAGTAACTACAGATATGAAATGTTTGTAACCACAAAAAGGAAGGTGAATATAAAATTACACCCAAACTTACAACAATACTTATTTTTCTAATCTGTATCTGTTCATACGTTAAGCAAATGAAATAAACAAGAAAATTTCAGGCTATAACATTATATAAGTTTAAAACATAATGTACGATTCCTTCTTTATAAGGAAATGGCTAACTGAGTATAAAATTAAGAAGAGTATATTCAAAGAAATTTACTCGAAGAGATTGCATTTTTAAAGGTTGACTTAAAGTAATGGTTCTTGTTTAATTCAAGTTATGGGAATCAACATGTATTCAAAATCAGGAATTTTTTTCACATTAAGAACATTAAAAGGAATGGAATGTATACTTTATAAACAGTAAGTTTATTATTATAAAGGAATTTAATTAATATTTGCCCTGCTGCTTGTATGCAGCTTGACCGGGCCTTGATAATTTAACTCTAAGAATGTAATATATGGAGAAAACGAACAGTATTCAAGGTGAAAAGTCCAGAAAACAATATAAATTTTGGCAGAGCAAACGCGGATATAATTTTTATAGAAATATATTAAACATGTCACCTTACGGGTGATAAGAGTTGTTTACATAAGTATGTATGACGACACACATAAGATTTGAAAAATTTCTTGGGACAGTTTTTTTTATATAACCTTAAATTACTCAAAAATGCCAACTTTTCCACTTTTCAAATTTTCAGAAACTATTCCATTTGGCAGGACCAATATCTAAAAGTGGAATTCATTCTGGAATAACTGATTATATACCCTGTATTCCTTAACAGATGATGTTTTCTTATGATACAAAGATTTATATTTGCGTTTACTACATAAAGATAAAAATGCATCTACATTTCCCAAATTTTCATGTTTTTGCTTGGTCAAAAATGACCAAAAATGGTCAAATTCAATGAATCCGTCAGGGTTATTTTTGATAGGTTTAGAAGACTGGTGTCTTTTCTTCAGAAGAATGACAAACAATATTGCTATCAACAATATCACAGCCACAGATATCAAAGCAATGGCGATCAGAATCGATGTGTTTCTGATGTTCCTGTCTGTAATTATAAAAAGAAATAAATCATATGTAAATGTTCATTAAATGACAGCTTATATCATAAAGGTAAGTCATGCTTATAGCGAACACCTTTAACATAAATTGACGCTTTCAGCAAAGATTTTCAATTCCTTCGACTTTATAGTACATTGTTGAAAAAAAAAACGAATTTAAAGAATGACCCTTATCACGAAGCAAGATCGTCCCTGCCACATTTTTATAAAGGTGTTTTACTGTAGTCATCGATGGATATTCTTCAATTTCAAGTTAAGGACAGATGATACAAACAAATTTTTTCTTTGAAAAAGATTTAATATCATGTCACAAGTTTAGAAATGTAGATGGTTCTTAGAATTTTTTCTCCTAAGAACTGGAATATGAAAAAGACTTGGAAAATATTAGTAATATTTCATTGAAAAAACAAATATAGACAAAACACATTCAGTAAAGGTTTACAGGTGAAAACAATTTTCAGAATATGTTAACGTGGTGCTAAAAGTGTAATATAAACTTAAGAAAAATATACCAAGCCAGGTGAATTTTATTAGGAAAAGCGAAATGGTAAAAATCAGCCAATTTGATATTGCTAATTTTTTTGTAATTTTGATCATCCTATTAAAATTCACATGGCTTGGTATTTTTTTCTAAAGTTTATATTGCTCTTTTAGCGCCAAGATAACATATTATGAAATTTGTTTTCACCTGCAAACCTTTACTGATGTGATTTTTCAATATTTGTTTTTTCATTGAAATATTATTAATATTTTCTAAGTCTATATCATTTTCCAGTTCTTCGGAGAATTAATTCTAAGAACCATCCACTTTTCTAAACTTGTGACATAATATTAAATATTTCTCAAAGAAAAAATTTGTTTGTATCATCTGTCCTTAATTATGTTTACACCATTTTAAATTGACTACATGTAAACTTTGCTTTGCAAAACATTAATATAACTGAAATTTTCTACACAATATATTAGTATCAAAGCAAGCATCTACATGTTTCCTTGCAAGCCTCTGACTCAGGTTTGTTAAGGCAGTGTATGGATCAGAATTTGGCGAATTAACACTTTTTTTATAACATGTAACACTAATAAATCGGAAAAGTCATGGTTAAGTCTTTTGCTATCATAATACATTCTATAGACATCAATGAGACATATACTACAAGAGGCACTTCACCATGACGTCACCACGTGACGTCTGTAATTAGAAAAAATGCCTTAGTGAAAAAGTGAAAAGTTCAACACTACCCCGGGGATAATTAATTTCAATTTGTAGTAAAGTTATGTAAAAACAACTCCGTACCATGAAAAGTGCTGCTAGAATCCTACTGTCCTATCACAGAATTAACTATTCAACACTTTCGGAGGAAACCTTCCCAAAAATTTTACATTTTGTTCATAACATCGAAAAAAATGCAAGAATTCCCGTAAATCATACGATTCTAGCAGCACTTTTAAAAAAGAATAGAATAAGAACTTTAGAAAGAAACAAAAATTAAGTTTCGAAGTATGCGGCGTAGTGTTGAACTTTTGCATCTTTTTTTGCTACGAACGACAGAGGAAAGGCTGATCGGCAAGTAATTACCCTTTCTGCTTTTATTTTACTGAGAAACTATAGAGTTATATTAGCATACCTTATTCAAAAGCTTTATTCCCACATGAATCACACATGATATTCATTCTAAATGCATTCAACTCCGATTTCTTGTGTTGTTTACATGAATTCTCGTTACGTTTCACTTTTACTATGCTACTGCATGATCAACAGTTATGACGTCACGGGTTTGGTGTATAACCCCTTTGATAAATACAGAGACCCAGAAAGGACAAAATTCCAATTTACGACCTTAAATCAATCTTAGATATCGATTTTAAGAAATTGTTATCTCTAAAATTCACGTCATATAGCTTACTATGACGTCATATCATACAGGCAAGTAGAATTTTTGGTTGTAACCTTAACATACCTGCGGAAGAGTACAAATTTTATTCAATTAAAACCATTCTGGTAACATATTTCGAAGACTTTTAAATTACTTACGTGTTAAGAATAATTAATAAGGGGGAAATTTTATCTAAGACAATGTTTATGCAGCAAATATCCAATTTCCTTTTCATGCATGCAAATTGTGACCCCGTTTTTCAACGATTTTCAATTCTTTGATTTTTTAAAATGTCTTATATTATACTCGTATCACGTGTTATTTACGATGTGAATTGTTTTTCAAAAGAATTTAAAGACAAAAATAATTTGCTTAAAAGTGCAAAAGGAGCATTATTCATCAAGACGCAGCTAGGTTAAGGCCGCCCATAGGAAACAAGCCTTAAAATATTCCGAAATAATCAATATAGTGTTGATACATTTTTATTAGCATGAGTTTTAATTTAATGGGAACTAAACTAATGCATATGTATTTATGGGGTCGCAACCGAGTTCGGCCAACGCGACTTTACGTACATCAGCTGTTTGTCATGTGACATGTTTAAAATTAGAAAAAAAAATATGTACTGATACAAAGATCGTAAAAGTTCAACAATATACGGATAATTTTTCACTATGAATTTGAATGTGTTTTCTTTAAGACAAATTTCTTAACCCGAAAAGTGCTGGGAGCAACTTCTCCATGCCCAGGAATTATATAAAATTTAGCCGACTTTTGATAAACTATGTATATTTACACTATACGCATTAAAGAAATGTAAAACTACAGAAAAAATCAAAAGCGCACAACTTCCTCCCAGCACTTTTCAAAATAGTAGGGACAGTAGCTACATGTGTATAAAATATTATAATTCATAATCAAGCGGATATCGTTGAACTTTTTAGATTTTGGAGGGGTTGTACATGTGATTGTAGTACGTCTCTGTATAAAAGTGCATGACTGCGGCTTTATAGGAGACCTAACAGTTATCAATTAAATAAGACTGTGAACTGTTGATTAATGCATTCAAAAATATGAATTAATTTTAATCAGATCACGTTTTTTTAGATTTAATTTTCATATTTTCATTTCCACTAATAGCTTTATCCGCGTCTTAAGTACAGAGAAACTGCGTGTCAAACTAGCCTATGACGTCATATCTTTTAGTACAGCGAGATCAGGTTGGCTTTGATTTTACATTCGAATAGTGTTATAATGACAAGAGAAGTTATACATTGATTAATATTTACAATAATCATGAGAAAGCAAAGTATGTTAGAGTATATGAAAAAGAAAATTATTAATTATTCGCCGAGATTCATTTGTACAATTTCACCGTGACGTCATAAACGAATTCCCGAGGCTCTGCATACACTGATCTACCTTTGGGTAGCCCTTAACCTAGTTGCGGACCATGCTCGTATTTTTAGATAAGAATGATTAAAATCTGTTTAAAACGCATATACCGTATGAAGATGCAGAAGTCCAAGTCAATAAAAGCTAAAATAATGAAATAACAGTTGGTTTACTTCTAAACTACATTCTTTAATGCTATTTTTGATTATAAATATATATTTCATAAAGAAATATCATTTATATATATCATATATATGGCAAGAAATATTCTCCCTTCTCTCCTGTATGAAATATATGTTAGTATATGTACCTCTACTTTCATCAAAATTATTTGCCTCAACTTCTTTTTCACAGAAAAATCCGAATCTACCATCATTATATCGACCTGTTGAAGGATCACACAGTCCTCCCCTGCAGAATTCTTTACATGTCATCAGTGTTGTCCATAGAAGCTCAAATCACAATCTTTCGAAGAATAATCATCATTAATAAATGTATTTAAAAAAAAAAAAGCTTTATAGAATGCTATGATATTTTCAAATTATTACAACATATGAATCTTCTTAACAATTGTAGAAAGAAAACGAAGTATCACCGATCAAAACCAATGTTCCGTGACGAAGCTTAAAAGCAATACTCTGAAATTATAGATTTTCGTTGGGGTTTAATTTCGTTGTTTTCGAGGCATGAATAGACCCACAAATGCATATACATCACAAAATGTAAAACGTCACATACAGAACTACTCAACAATTCATAGTTCACGAAATCCCACAAACAAAGAATTTTCCCAAAACCACGAAAATTTGCTTCCACTAAAATATGTGATTTTACAGTAAATCTTTACTTTTTGGCACGTGTTTTGTGTAATTAGCATCTTTATGTGATCATTTTCAAATTCTAAAAACTGGTTTCACTAAAAGACACAAAACATTGGCAAAATGACCATTGTGATAGAAGGGAGAGCCGTTGGAATGTTGATATTTGGACCATCATTGCACCACGTTTTACTCACTTTTATTCTAGTGTTTAATTGTACTTGATATTACTTTTAAAAATTAACAACCAGTATCAAAACCCATTTAAATACATTTATTTATAGGCTGTGCGTCATTTTTCATCGCCAATTTGTCCCAATTTGAAAGTTTTGGACAAAATCTAAATAGACCAGAGGGGACCTTGATCTTCGTCTGAGGCCAAAGCATCGCCTCACTCCAGGTTAAAAGTGTTAAATTGTCCTGAAACAACCTTAGAAACAAGAAAACAAACAATTTTTTTTCATATGAAAATAATAAGAAATCGGTGCACGTGACAGTCTTATTTCACCTCAAGCAGTCTGAATCATCCTTAAAGCGGTGCACGTCCATGCTAAACGCCAAAAGATATGGACCAAAAGGCATCCGTGTGATGATGCACTGTCAAATTCCCGGATCTGAATCCCATTGAACACATTTGGGATTTTTATAAGGAATGTCAAAGCCCCCCCCCCCCCCAACCCCCCTTTCACACAATTTCAACAGTTTTGAAAAATATATGCAGTAGGTGGGGCAGCAGATGGGTCAATCTCCTATTCCGGGTTACATGGTATCCAACAGAGAAAGAGATCTTGTACATGTAGTTATTATAGCGAGTGGTAGTCTAACTCCATAGAGAGTATTTTGTGTGAATTTTTATTTTGAGGGTATATTTATTTATTTATTTATTTGTTGATTTCGTGCCCTTTAATTTTAATTTATGAATGTGTTCCCTGCATAAACACAATATTTGTGATTAAAACTGTCAGATATCTGGCATAATTTAAAACAATTTCAACCAGGTTTTTCTGTGTTTTTTAATATACGTTCATTTTTTTTTTTTTTTTTTTTTTTTTTGCTTTAAAAGTCCTTATTTTATTTTCTCAGGATTAAATATTGACATGCATTGATTTTTTAATGTCATAACCGTAAACGTGCGTTTTCAGGTGTCTTCCTTGTATGAAAAAAAAACTGAAAAAAATAGAATGTTTTGTTTATATTCAATTTTTCTATTAAAACAGATAGTTAAAACAAAATAAACAAAAAGGAATTTTACCTCTTAAAATTTGTAATGCAGGCCAAGCATATTACAACTTCTAAGTAAATAATAATAATTTAAAGATTCATAAAATATACCAAGGTCACATTTGTTTCCATTCCATCCCGGAGAACATGCACCACTGGAACATGCACCATTCACGTTATTACATGGTTTGTCAAGACAGAACTTATATCTTGATGAAATGTGTCCAAATCAAAGATGTACGTGTTAAAGATCGTGTGATCGTGTGTACATTTTTGTGATATCTATAATGAAATGAATAAATGTGCATTCCTTTTCATAATCATTAGAAAACTTATTCATATTCTTAGTGTTTGTCTACAATTTTTCTATTAAATATGATTTTTTAAAATTAAAAGTACAATTTTTGATAATTATTTTTAATCTGAAAGTAACCCCAAACAGTCATTTAATATAAATCCTATGTAAGTACAAATAGGTCAAGAATAGTAGAATCGGTAAATAGCCTATCTCTCGTTAGTTAGGGACGAAGGTTGTATATTTTAATCACTTTTTGTTATAATTTGGGTATGTTCTTCATCATATTAAAGATTGAAAACATTGTGACAAAGACTTCTAAAAAAAATATTTACAAATGTAGGGTGGAAAATAGACTGAAAAAATAGAGTTCATTTGTCGATATTCTTTTTAAAATGTGGACTTATCTTTTTTGTCAATTGAATAAAAAGAAATTATTCTTGAGAAGTATTGCTTAATATTGTTCAGTTAATAAAGTCTATAAACGACGATGTTTGAAGAGGTATTTTTGTGACTTTTCATATTCTCTTCACAACAACAACCCTAAAAATAGCTGAAAATGTGTAGTCGCAGTTTGTAATTACCATACCAATTTTCATAGACCGTACTAGATTTAAAAACAAGGAAACATATCATGAGCTTTTAACTGATTGATATGCAAGTACTAATTTATCAATTTGAAAAGTTTGAAAATCTTGTAACAAATACTTTTCCGATATAAGTTCTACCTTAAATGAATTATAGCTAATGTAGCTGGTGACGCGAAGCGCTGCTCGTCACTTGGAACTCTTAAATCAATGCCTTGGCAAAAAGAAAATTCGGACAATGCACATTGATCAAATTAAATTTCTTTCCGATCTGATTTTTATTGATATGTATCAGTAGATTTAATGTTCCAGTTAATATAATTATGAATAGTACATTAAACGTTCTTGATTAAAATTATCACTGTTCAGAATTTCTTGTGGAAATGCGACATACAAACGACGTCTATACGTAGATAATGTAAGGTGGGGGTTGTCATGTCCGATCTAAATAATAGCTGAATAGGTGTGTGCCAATCACTAATGGTCACAGCGTCAATAGATTAATTATCAGTGTTTAAATGAAAAAAAGTACCTTCTACTTCACTTTTGTAAATTCTAATTTATGAAAACTCGGACATACATGTATTTGAAAATGACTTCATATTCCTTGTGTTGTAAACAGTGACGTAACGACCGGAAGTGACACAGTCAATAGTGATGATGTTATTTTGTGGTATTTGCTGTATGTGTTTCATGCTTTACAGTCAGCCTTTGGTAGATTTTTTTCTTGCTATTTTTTATCTTTGTAGCAGGTACGAAGTTTTTTCTCTTGACTTTCCAAAGGTGTGAATTTAACAGTACGTTTGCATTTTAATTATTTTTAGGTTTTCTGATATCAAACAATATTTTTTTTTCATCTATCTATTATTAAGTATTTATTAAATGATCATATTTTAGTCTTGCATATTTTGTACATACTTTTTATTCATAACAAAATTAACGTTTTTTTTCTCTTGTTGAACTGAAGTTCTGCATACCTAGTACTTTATTTGTTCAATTCCAAAATAAAATGAATTTAAACAAAAATAACTCATAAAAAGATAATTGATTTTTTAAAAAAAGAAGAATAAAGTAGTTAATGTGTCAGATATATATACAAAGTCAATTACTTCCTTTCACAGTATTGTATACAATATTTAAGTTGTGGGTGTTTTGGAGGATAACAATTGAAAAAAATGTGCTCGAATTAACGCATAATTATGCTGCTTGCATTAAAGTATTTTGAGAGTTAATCAAAAACAAAATAAGGGTGATTATCTACTCTGCTACATCAAGGAAGGTCTGAGTTAACATATGTCGTGCACCGTATTGGAAGTTAAATTGTTATGTTATGAAAAAGAAACAAGCGACAAAAATGAATTAAATGACATGATGATGCGTAGATAATAGGTTAAATCTATTAATCTTATCATTTTATTATAAAATCTTGTAAAATTAACGCAGTACAAGTGATAAAGATAAATAGATTCACTGATTTAATATTTACAAAATGCTTAAATAAATATGAAATAATTACTTTTTTTAAAACCCATCATTGAACCTAAAAGAAAATTAATTATTTTATATAATGTATAAAAATTATGATTTATCTAGAAGCATTATCTTGGGGCTGTACAGGGACAAAAATGTTTAGAATAACGCTAGAACGAAAAGCGTATTCCTGATTTACATCAAAAGTGCAAGGGCATAAACTAGTTTGTTTGAGCTAAAGTAGGGAATATGTATTGCTTATATTGCGTATATTTCGAAAAGACTTTGGAGCTGAATCTTGTCTGCATATCAATATTTTTATTCACAGCAGAATTTAAGCGAAGTGGAAATTTATACTATTGTAAGCATTTTTGTCAATATGTTCAGTACTTCCCAAAACAACACAGACTAGTTCCAAGCACTTTTTAGGTTTGAACTAAACACAGTTTGATGTAAACCATTTTTCGTCAAAAACAAAGCAAAAGCCCCAGCACTATCCCCTTTTTTCACTCAGTTAAACAATGTTATTTTTATACTAGTCACGTGACAAGCAGTTGATACATGCGATATGATTGGTACTGTATACGGTCTAACCCTATCTATTATGGATAGTTATATCATATTCCCGACACGTTTTAGTTACTTTATTATAATTGTTATAAAAACGTAATGTTAAAACGGTGCTAAGATCACATTTTCCAATTCTATGTTCTTTAAATAGCTGAGTATATGTTTACTAATGGTACAACCTGTAAAATCGAAAAGAAATTAGATAGAAAAAAATATGAAATAAAATTTGACAAACACTAACAAATAGGAAGGATCTGGAGATAACGAACAGCATTCAATATCACTATCCATAAAATAATACAAAACAGGAGCAGAGCAAATATAGGAATACGATTTCACAACAATGAAAGATTAATTAAATAATTAAATCCATATTACAATTATAACTTTGATCCAGCCGTCCCAAAAACAAAAATTAATATTTTAACTTCACCCCAAACGATCCCGTTAAATACCTTCCTCATCCTAGCCCACCTATCGCAATGCTTATGGACTCTTTTGAGAGTAAGTATAATAAGCACATAAGAGTATCTTAAGGATAAAATTGTTTATGCTTAAAAAATACCATTATCATTTTTTAAACCTATTAGATTCGATATTAAGCAAGAATTTATGTTCGGCTGTTAGAGTAAATGCTGATGTTTAACCAGCAATATTTTTACATGGAACAAACACTTGGCAACTTGATCTACATCTCTAAACCTCAAAGTGCATTCATTCTCAAGATTAATGTCTGTAAACTATATCTTCATGACAACAAGACATGTAAAAGAGCACAAGGTGAGCATGTAAAAGAGCACAAGGTGAGTTTTACAGGTGTGAAGGAGATGCTCACTCGTCCATGGCACTTGAACCCACCTCATGTTTTAGAGGTCCGTGTTTGCTCCGTTTCTATTTTTTAATATCCAATAAACTTTTGAGCTCGAATACTATTTGTTTTTCTGCACATATTTTATTGTGTTCATTATTTTTGAATTACAAGAAACTAGTAAAATTTCATATAAAAATTGCGTGATAAATTATATATTTCAACTGGCGAACGTTAATTTATAGAGTACTTCATTGCAAGAAAAAAAAAACAAGCCATTGTTAAAACCGTTGATGTCAGTGTGTTATTAGTTACATAGTCTTTTAGTGACAGGGAATGGGATGATCGGCTCCTCCTCGCCAGGTATGAAATTTACTAACCAGGTATCATCCCATACCCTGTCACTAAAAGACTATGTAAGGAATTTACCCCACCGATGAAACATTTACGTTTCATCTGTAGTTTATAAATGGTTTTCTCTGCTAAATGCTTTCGCACTTATACTGTGCCTATTATGACGTCAAGTTTGTGTTTGTGACGTTATACATCGACCGGGTATAGATTTACTGACCGAGTATGGATTTACAACTGACCGGGTATAAGTAATCCACCGCCTTCACGTGACAGACTTCAACCAATCATAAGCCAGGATTTCACAGAAAAATCTACAGAGGTGGGGTAAGTATTCTTATATCTAAAGTACGATTTTCACTAATGCAAGTCAAGCATTTAAGTCAACATCAACTTTTTTAAAAAATATATGGTACTGATAGTTCAAAGCCCAGGGTCAAATCATAATAAAATGTTCTAATAAATAAGAAGACTTATTTGAAAAAAAAAAACAACATGAAATCGAGGAAAAAAGGGATCAGATTGTGAAGTCAAGGTCATCGGTATTTTAAGCCGTCACAAGAAATACACCTTTTGTGTATAAAAACAACAACTTCCATCAATCGAAAGTCAATATCAACGAAAAGTTATTGTCGGTTTACATTTAAAAGGAATACAAATCACACGACAGGAAAAATACAGACGGACAGAACTGAGAGGCACAGAATAAAAAATTGTCCCAAAATAAAATAGCATTTGTACGCCGCCAGTTCATGTTTGCGTTACTCGAAACGTAAAGGAAACTACATGTAACAGTATCGGAATGAAACATTCTCCCCTTTTCTTTTGATCACTTGATGATCCGTCGACTTGATCAAGGGTAGGACTTATGGCAGGTAAAGCTGCACAGGTACAATGTAGACGGTAGACATTTTCTCCTACAACGCACTTTACCCATCCAGTAATGATCTTCCGTGTTACTGGTTTTGTGTCTTCTTCATTTTTTAGATATATTTTTGCTTGATTTTTTTTTTCAAGATTGAGCCATGTTTGAAATGTTTTCATCTCTTTTATTTCACATTTCTAACAAAATAACATATTACTTGAGATTCGTTATTTAATGTGCTTCTAAAACAACATTGGTATGGAAGTAGTCACCCAATTTGTACAAAGTTAGTTAACATCTTTTTGATTATCTTTCGGTTTTAATGATATGTATTGTAGAGGGACTGTGTGAGTGTCTTATATCGTGTGATTTATTTCCTTCACATCAGAGAAGATGCAAATGATTTAATTTTTTAGACGCATTACTAACTCTGAATTACAGGGAAGAAATAAGGAAACGAAGATATTAATTTGATTGTTTGCACACCCGTTTCATTTTCTTTCATCTTTAGTCATTTTAGTGCTTCCTTAACATCTATCCTTGTGGGAATTACCAGCATTTCATAATTATTCCTTAAACAGAGAAAAGTTTAAAATCTTTTCTGACCAACTGTAAAGCACATTATGAGGAGACCAACGGGATATAGACATGCATAATTTAAATGTTTACAGGCAAAAGCATGGACATGGTATATAAAAACCCGGAAAAACGTTAAAATAAAGAAGGTCATATTGCCTTAAAAATGATTGAAGCGGATGAAAAGAAAATGTAGTATTTAGTTCATTAAGATACAATTACATCCTTAAAAATAAATTAACTTTTGCGAAGTGATACAGAATTACAGGCAGACAGAGGAACAAGCAGCCAGACGTAAACGAAATATTTTTTGTATTGTTTATTTAATTACATCAGTCCTTGACCTTATTTGATAATATCGACATGTCTCGTGAAATTTTAACATTTTTTTAATTTATCGGGTTCGTGTGCAACAGGAAAGGAAAATATTTTCCCGAAATTGAGCTTTGATTTGCTAAAAAATAACTTGAAAATCGGCCAGATCAGACATTTGGTACAAAATGGTACATTTTTAAACACGTTTTTCTAAAAAAATTCTATTTCTGGGTCTTCTCTCCATGATTTTTAAACATTATTTGTGGGTGTTTTAATTCAAAGAAACGAATACACGTTTTTAAAAAATGGAGAGAAGACCCAGAGACCACGAAAAATGAACTTTCCCCCCAAAATCCAAATGTTTGAATGTGGTTCGTCTTTCTCCTTTTAAAATCAATTGTATATGTGTGGCGGTGATAGCTCAGTAAGTTAGGCTACCTGTTTAGTGCACTCGAAGCGAAAAGTTTTTGGTTCGAGCCTTGCATGGGGCGTTTTTTTTTCATGCAAACAACCATTTATTTTGTCAGTTTCGTTTTATGTACTGATGTATTAAAATTTTGAATTAAATTTTGGTTCAGTTTGGTTCTCGAGCGAAATCAGTTCCAATCTTCTATTCTATAATGTACATGTTCAGTGCACGCATCATGCATATATGCTTTAATTTTTTTAGGTGTTTATTTTTTGTGAAACATTACTATGTTATAGTACCTTAGGAAAAAAGAACATACATGTTACAATCTCACAAGGCCTTTCAAACTAAATGAAAAAACTTATGGACGTGTTTGTAAAATCTGACCAGCTATGTTCAGCCAACCAAATCATGGACATTTAAACCATAAATGTTTCGTACAAATGATTCCTGCAGATAACACGCCAAATGCACCCATCTTCTTTTTACTTATTTCAACTTAAGGCCCTAGAAATTTCAACTAAACAAAAAAGGTGTCGATATTTGTGTAGCAATATTTTGAATCCTTGGAATATCCTGCGTCAATTAATACCTTGTTTCTGTAAAACAAAGTAAAGTATGCCCTTGCGCCGAAGCGAATTTGTTGATGTTTGTTATTAACTTGTGTAGTATGGGTCGATGATGTCATAAAATGACGTCACAATGTAAAGTGTCTTTCGCATATCGTGTGAACAAGAATGTTTTAGAAAACAAGTCTTAACTTTTTCTGCATGTTATAAATGGCCATTATGCGTTTTCCTAGATTTTTAGCATAGAAACCTCCACTCGCTTGCGTAAAATATAAACTTGATAGTTTATTGCTAGTAAAAATTCCAGAAATGTTATCATACATATATTATTAACTGATTGGAGATTAAGCAGTATAGCCAATGAATTTAAGTGAATTAAGTGGACTGAATTACTTAGTATTAAATTATTTATTGCTACTTTGGTGCGTTATTGTTTTTCAACATGGAACAAATACCCCCTCCTTTTTCGCAAATCGTTCCTGCCTCTCGTTCACATATTCATTGAGATGTATTACATACACATTATAACTAATATCACAATGTTATGTTGAAAGATAAAAAAGTTCTTAATTTTTGCAAATAATTTTCAGCTTCAACATTGTTTAAGATTAAAATCGTAAACATGAATATACTTGGTTTTATTCCATTATTACATGAATATGCTTATAATACTGTAAAGAAATTATCTAGGATTAATTTTAACAACATACAATTTCAAACGACGTTGTATGATAACTTATATCTATAGACCTATGCTTTGATATTTTGTTTTTTGTACAAAAAGGCACGATACTTTTAAACTTAAAACGATTTAAAAATTGAAAAGTTGTTTACCAAAAAAAAAACATAGATAAATCAAAATTCTAACTCAAAATCTGTAAAACACAACAAAATGCTGATTGGGATATGTATGAAAGATGTCAAAGATATGAAAAAAATTAAAAAGATTTTTGAACCAATCAAAATACAATTAACGGTACATATCACAAACAATGATTCAATAATAGATAAATCCATGCAATTGACATAAAACTTAATCACAAAAATATGAAGACATGGTAAGTTTTCATTAGGACTTATATTTGCGACGTTTCTTTTAAATTTCTTCTTTTAAAAATTGCACTTATTTTTGGCATTGTAACAAAATCTTACTAAAACTGAATATGGATCGGTTAGAAATATTTGTGTCTGAAAAAGTTTGTGACATTTATCATTTAAAGTCATATTTATACCTGATGTGGGACTTTCATTCTAACAAAAATCTCCAGATCTGCCTTCATTACAGCTGATTCAGTATCCCGTCACTGGGTTACATTATTATATTATCTCTGCAGTCGTTGCTACAAGACTGATTACAGATAACTCCATAGAAGGCCGAGGCACATACTGTTAGTAGTAAAACTATTAGATATAATGACCTTTGGTTAATTAGCAAGGGTGCTCAGAGTAATTCATAAAAGAATATTAAAACTCCTTTTATACTGATATGTTTTCAATATGTGTATTATATCTTCTCACGATCCAGACACTTAGCTCCAATCCAGCTATCCTTACACCCTCAATCACAAGATCAATTCACGTGATCACATGACATATAACCCAAACAATGTTGACTACAGTGCGCTTTACACATCAGGCCGAAATGTCCATGTTCACATTCTGCAAAGTTTTACATTGAATTGCTTCTCTTTTTTTAAAAAATAAGCGTCAATAAGAATATGAGACATATAAGAAACATAAGAAATAAGAATATGAGAAATTAAGCGTCATTTGAATAAACAACATTTTAATTCCCAAATACATACATAATTTTAATGCTTACGTTATCCAAAGAGAGTCGTATATCGTTTACAGACTTGATGGTTGCAGATCTTAAGATAATAGAGACGCTAAGCGTCAAGTCAACAAGATATAATACTGCTCTTCGGATATAGTTAAGGGTACGGGCACCCCCACCCCCCACCCCCGCCCCCGCCCCACCGGAACTCTAGCTTGCATTATATGAAAAGATATTTCATGAAGACATTTCATAATAAATGATAAATGCACTGGTACAGAAAAAAGCAGATACAGTTTTTTTAAATAAATTTAACTTGAAAAAAATTAAATATATAATGTATATAACATATGAATAAAAAAGATAACCTTGATCACATTTATCTCCTCTCCTTCCAGGGGAACAATCTCCAAAACAAGAACCATTCACGTGGTTACATGGTTTATCATCGATACAATGTCCACATTCCACGGAACATCCTTGTCCATATTTACCAGCGGGGCATTCAAAATAATTTGTAACACGAAATTGATGCATTAACTACAGAAATTCTTCCAGCTTATCTTTTTAATTCTTTTGTTAATTCTTGGTGTGTCAACAACAGTGTGTTATATTTCTTTAAGATTATTCCCAGTACTTGCCAATTAACGCATTGCATGAAGATTTAAAGAATGTTCAAGATCGAGGACGGTGTTGATTTTTTTAAAGATTGATTGATTGTATACTGTTAAACGTCCCTCTCCAGAATATTTCACCGATATGGAGACGTCACCATTGCCGGTGAAGTGCTGCAAATTTAGGCCTATGCTCGGTACTTACGGCCTTTAAGCAGGGAGGGATCTTTATCGTGTCACACCTGCTGTGACACGCGGCCTCGGTGTATACGGTCTCATCCGAAGGACCGCCCCATTTAGTCCCCTTTTACAACAAGCAAGAGGGTACTGAGGACCTATTCTAACCGGATCCCAACGGGGCTTTTTTGAAGAAGTCTAATGACAAAACATCATTTTTATCTGTCTTTTGTTTTCGTACGAAGTTAAAATTTCACATAAAATAAATTTTTAGAAATAAGAATTTTTGGATGCAATAAACATCGGTTAGGTTTGCAAATCTTGAATAATAATTCATTAATTTCTAGAGGCTGCTTAATCAATCAGTCAACAAAATCAACTTGCAACGATTGATTTCAATCTGTTGGTATATGTTAATTTTGCTTTTTGTAAAAAAAAAATAACCATGTGGTTCATCATCTTAGGACACTTAATAGCGTTGAAGATTGTATTGTCAAAATAAAAAAAAAATTCAATACACTGAATGGAAAGTTTATGCAACGTCTGCCACAATATCCACACATTTGAAATATTAAAAACTGCTGAGATTTTGTTGAATAAAAATAGTTTAAATATGGTGTTTGGTGGGCATCAAAGAAATCCAATAGCAAAACAAGTCTCTGAAAAGGACTAAAAACGGACGCCTGCCAGTTCCAGCATAGGATTGGGTGCCTTGGACAAGTAATTTCCCTTTTCTGACCATGGTGCAACGGCCACGATATATAAGGATTGGAAAGGTAGACAAGTTGTTCTCTAAAAATCTATTATAATAACAAAGTCATAAATACTGGATAGATAAACTCTTAGCAAAATACGTATGGGAGTACTCTTACTTCTAACAAAGTTATTATTATAACCATCCCATTTACGGAATTCCTCTTTTAAATAAGTATTGAAAACTTTTAAATAAATAATTGAATAAAATAGAGCATTTTTTCATTGGAAAAACTGAAAGGCCCTTATCGTATGTGGTCAGTTATACGTCCAAATATGAAATGTGTGGAAGAATATGTGCAATCCATTTCGAGTTTATAAGGTTATATCGAGTCGACATGGAATGGGTATCAACATTGCTAACAGATAAAACGTCCTAAGTACCTCAACATGTTGAGATTAATATTACAGACAGCATGTGATTTTTTCTCCTCAAGAAGCGTAACTGTCTCGGTATGTTTTTTAAAAAATTTTCTCAAACAAGAAATGTTAACATTCTATTAAGTAATATAATTCTTTATCATGTCTACAAGCTACAGTCAAGGACATGATTGTTAATACTATTTTATTGTTATCCAAGGCAAACAGATAATAAAAGCAAGACATATTCACAATCCTCTGTCAGCAATGTATAGTTTATCAATAAAGAATAAAACATAAGAGGGAAAAAAACTTAAACAAATTAAGTGAAGAACTATAAAAAAGCTACCTAGAACAGCTTACAACACATACTTATTTCACAAAGTTGTCCAATGTATCCATCAATACACTCAAAACATTCTCCAATCTGAAAGTGACAGGAGTTATTCAAACAGTTCTGAAGACACCTCCTGCAGTTTACTCCGTAAAATCCCAGGTCACACCCTGCAAAAATTGGGAAAAAAACAAAACCAGAACTACTTACCGATCTTTAAGACTCAACAATGAGGAAAAATTACAATATGCGTTATGGATGCACCTTATGCAAGTTCAGAATGGATGCAGCTAGGAGAAGACTGCACGTAAAATATCAAACTGTAGTAAATTCTCTGAACTACCTAGATATGACGTCATAATAGATATGACGTCAAGTCACTGCATATTTGAGCTGACATGATTGGGAAAGTGTTATAATTTTTATATGGCATGTAGATTTATTTTAGGGACTTGTTGTTTAATTAAAGTGCTAGGATTCTTTTTTAAGATCGAGTGTGCTATTATTCTGTTGAACATTTGAAATTTAAACATCCTTATTCATTTTGCTTGTCCGATATGCACATTTTCAAAAAATATCAAAAAATTATGTGTGAAACGCTCCCCTTACACGTCCGTAGACAGAGTTAGAATGTATGAATCGTGTTGATTTTTGACTGGCACAAGAGATAAACAACGACAAATTGATCATATTCTGTGTGATTCTATGAAAGAAGTATTGCAGTACAGTTCAGGTGCACAATGAAAATATCGACAATATTTTGTA
The DNA here is from genome assembly GCF_032062105.1 of Saccostrea cuccullata. NCBI lineage: Eukaryota > Metazoa > Mollusca > Bivalvia > Ostreida > Ostreidae > Saccostrea > Saccostrea cuccullata. Next base: position 24,690 of record NW_026927756.1, read on the forward strand.
ATAAAAAATGTTTTTATAATCGGGATGCCGATTATCTTAAGTACATTATTTATATCGGATAATTGTAATTATACATATAGTTCATAACTGCATACTGAGGACGATTAGATTTTATATTTAGACTTGGCACTTGATGCGACAGTCACGTGATTTTAGCACATTTACTTGAAGTATTGATGTTACTTATACATTTCAATAGTGCAAGGGCATAACCAAATTAAAATTTCAAGTTTAGTGTATAAATATTTTCAACACGCATTTTTGTTTATGAAAAGTGCTGCAATTCTTTCTAAATTCTACAATTTCATTGATAAATTATATTTGTATGGCCGAATACTGTATTTTTCGCTAGTCAACGTCTTGAAATATTGAAATAATTAAATTATTTTTAAGATTTCATCAAGATCGCAGCACTTTTCAGATACCATAATATTTCTAGAGTTGAATTTTAAAAGCGCTTACTATGATCCGTTGAGGGTACATGTATGCCCTTGCAATAGATCGATTTATTGAGACCCAAACGTTATCCTCCGATGTGCTTCTATACAAATACATGTATATGGCCGAGTCAATCAAATACGTTATATGCAGATAATATATTAATAAAATTGTGAAGAAGACATTAAAATCGATCCAAGTTAATGGCTTAAAGAATATCTATAAATAATATCTAATTTAATTATAGAATACATTTTTCGTTGAAAAAATATAACTTGATCTGCCTCTCACTGTATAAAAACTATGTCACGTTTTTCGAAATGACATCACAATGACAAGTGGATTGCGATCAGTGACTTGTTTATGACTTGTTATGAGGGATTTAACTAACAGCATGCTATAGTAAGATTTGATGTCCTTTCACGATTTCTTACATTTTTTTTTAGAAATAACCTCATTCAGTAGTATTTTAAAGAATTGCTGTATGACGTATTATTTGTATGATGTCATAGTTACGTTTTCCCGTACAAATTAGGCTCCGCCTCCTTTTTGTAGCCTTATCCATGCTGTGTTGTCCTCTAAATAAATTCAGGGAGGGAGGTTTGTTTGTAGTTTATCTATTTTTGTATAAATCGCGATATGGAGTGGAAAATACCCCTTCTTATGTCGGTAACGCAGTTATGATAAGGCTGTCCGAAGGTTTAAAATGTCTTAAAATTATACGTTTTATTTTGAGCTAGATTTTAAATTCAATATGTGATCCTTGTTTGCAATTGCAGTCAACTTGAGCTAACAGTTTAATCAGGTATTATATTACAGCATTTCTGTGATGACAGATGACTGTGTTGATCACGTGACGGACATTTTTGATATTCTTAAATGTTGCATAAAAATCGCTTCAGCACAAGTGCAAACAATATTATTGTGCAAAGTTTGTTACATAGATCAATTCATCGTGATCCCTGGTACATAAAAAGTGCTGGGCCAAGTTTAATTTTTACTTATTAAGAAAATACTTTAAGACAAATTAAAATTACCAACGTAAGAAGGGGTATTTTCCACTCTTTATCGCGATTTATACAGAAACGGATAAACTACATACGATCCCCCAGCAAAATTCAGTTAGAAGACATACTACCTGTTTAGATTCATGCAGAATATTTTCAATTTATCCTTGTCTTTCACTTGTGCCAGTCCAATATAAAAACGATTCATTAATTCTAACTCTGTCTACGGAAGTGTAAGGGGAGCGTTTCAAACATAATTTTTTGCTATTGCTTGAATATGTGCATATCGGACGAGCAAAAGGAATAGAGATATTTAAATATCAATTGTTAAACATTACAACAGCACACACGAGCTTAAAAAACAACCCGTACTCTTGAATTGAACACATGTCCCCATAATAAATCTACATGTCGTGTAATAATTACGACACTTTCCCCATCATGTCAGCTCAAGTCTACAGTGACTTGACGTAATATTCTATTATGAAGTCATATCTAGGTAGTTCAGAGAAGTTACTACAGTTTGAACAGTTTGATATTTTACGGGCAGCCTTATCCTAGCTGCGAAGTTTAACTTCTCGTAAAATATTTTATTATATACCTAATATGTATCACTCAATTTTACTGTAGATTAAACGCAATCACGTGACGTTGTGTTCCGACTCTCCGGATCACCACACTGTGGTTTTCTGAATCAATATCACCACTCTCTGAAACTGATGACATAGTACGCAAAAACATGCCATTTTCTTGCGCGTTAAAAGTCCCTTGTTATTATGCTTTGTTTTATGTTTAAAACTAACACAATACATCTCTAACATGTTATTTTGCTATGTTTCGCTAGCTATAAGGGGTAATTAAAAATTAATCATTTAAACCGTAACTTAATCCGAAGAGCCGTATCGCGTCGCGTAGACAGGAGCGGATCATCAGATCAAACTCGACGCCTCGCGTCTCGTTAGATCTGATGATCTGCGCCTGTCAACTCGACGTAATACGACCTTTGGGATCAAGAAACTGAAATTGCGCTCCGTTATTAGCAGACTTATTTTTATATTCATATGAAGCAGAATTTATGCAAAATCTTATGCGTGAAAAGAAGAAAACACTTGCTGTTGCCTTCAACTCGACATTTAGGTATATCGACGACGTATTGTCAATTAATAATGATAAATTCCATTTCTACGTCGATACGATATATCCTCGTGAGCTTGAGATAAAAGATACCACAGAGTCCGACACTTCTGCTTCATATTTGGATATTTTACTTGAAAAAGACTCTAATGGTAATCTAACAACCAAGCTATATGATAAACGTGATGACTTTAACTTTTCTATCGTCAACTTCCCTTACTTATGCAGCAATATACCTTCATCACCTGCATACGGAGTATATATATCTCAATTGATTCGATACGCAAGAGCATGCTCTACGTATGAACAATTTGTTAAACGAGGTAAATTATTGACAAGCAAGTTGATGAAACAAGAATATCAATAGTCTCGTTTAAAGTCATCATTTTGTAAATTCTATGGTCGATACAATGACCTTGTCAGCAAATACAATTTATCATTGAGTCATATGCTGACTGACGTTTTTCGTTACACTTGTTAGTCCATTATTTATACACTGAATTGTCGACGGATTTTTCCGTTATTTCCTGATCATGACAAGGAGCACACGGCGGGTGTGACAGGTTGGCAGGGGATGCTCAATCTAAAAGTAATGCTGTATCTTACTTATTCTATTTCAATTTCTTCTTTACTGACATATTTTTAAACACAGTCTTTATGCTATTTGATTCCTGACATTCTTTATAAAAAATTGATTTCTGATATAATTTTAACACATTTTTTAGTTTTGTTTATTTGTTGACTTTCTTCTTAAAGTCTTTTATTTTGAATTTTTAAACCGTTGATTTTTTCGTTTGATTTAAAACATATAACAGATTAAAATCTACCATATTGTTCAGATTTGAAAAGTAACTGGCAGAAGATAAGTAGAAATTTGATGATATCAAGGTACATAATATATTAATTAAGCAACACTTCCTCCCTGTTCATAATGGATTCATCCTCTCTTGTGAAATATCCCACGTTATAAAGTAAAATATCCCTGCTTTCATATGATATTTACCTAATACTGTTTTAAGGATTGCATTAATATAGAAATGGTTCATAAAAAGCTTTTTTCTTACTCCCGGAGCTATGAAGTATTTAAATTATGCTTCTTTGTTAGTTTGTCAATTTCCGATTTGGTGAACAAGTAACTACAAAATAAAATGTTTGTACCCACAAAAAGGAAGGTAAATCAAACTACACCCAAAGTAACAGCCTTTTCATACATGTACATATTTTTTTCTTTACTTTGTAATTTATTTATGTTCATGTATATGTTAAGCTTATGAAAAGCAGTGTATGAGTTAAAACATGATGTGCAGTTCCTTGTTTATTTGGAAATGGCTAGATGAGTATGGAAATTGAGAAGAATAATTTCATAGTAATTTTCATAAAGTAATAAGAATAAAGTAATTGACAAACAAATTCATTAACGCAGTACAGCTAAAGCAACATTTTGTATAAAAACTCACGGAACCCGATATATTTAATGTTTAACAGTTTTATTTTTTTTTTAGCAAAACACTCCATTTAAAATAGCTTTGTATTGTCGTGAAGAGTTTGGCCATCGATCTTCATATCGTTTTTTTACCCTTTAGGGTCAGGCGGGATCCGATTTTAGGTCAAAAAATGAAATGTCAAATTTAACAAAAAAAAGTGCAAGGGCAAGGCAATCAAAAATTAACTCCACAATCTTAAAGGTTGTCCCTACGTTTCTATACTTTCTCAAAAGTGATGCTCATTCAGTTAGTTTTCCAACATATTTAAGTTATTCAGCTAAAACAGACAGCAGTGTTTGAAAAATAGGATATTTTCATAATTTCACCGGGAATTATAAATTAACTAAAGGATTACAAAAAAATTAACATCACTTTTGGAAAAGTATACTGTACAATGAAAAAAAAATAAAAACCTACTTTTTAGATCGTCGCCTTGCACTTGCACATTTTGATTAAAATATGAAATCTTGGAAGAGTCGATCTAATTATAGTTTTCAAACGCATCATTGACCAAACATGGGGGATGACTCTTAAGTACTTGATATAGTGTGTTTATCTTGTACATTTTAAACGAATATATATGCGGACCGGGCTGGACTCTATTTTTACTAAATCAAAACGGTATGCATAAAAATCCTTGACATTTCTTTCTATTTTGTGTATTCGTTCTCCATACATTGTATACATTTAATGTATGCTACAAGACATCTTTCAAACCTCACACATTTCCTCAAAGATTTGTATTGGATTAAACACAAATAGGTCTAAATATTGCCGCACTATTCATGTAAAACACAAATGGTCATAAAGAAATATAGCTAACATCAATAATTAATTAGATATCTATACCCCTCTCTTACAACTGTACGTAAAGGCGTCGGAACCGGTGGGTGAGGGGCTTAGCCTCCCCATTTTTATTTTGCAAATTATATACATAATATAATCATTTAAAATTGGAATTTACCATTATTTGTTGTTTAAGCCCCCTCTTTCAATTCGCCCCCAACCCCACCCCACTTACAATTTGCTTCGAGGATTTGAACCAAATTATAAATTTTAGGAACTAATTGGAAATGATTAGCTAAAACCCCTGTATATGTTAAGGGGACGACCATTTTATTCTGAAAATGGGATGAGGGCTTGCAGACCCTAGAAATAAATAATTTGTTCTTGAAAATGTTAAAAATAAATATTCTGTCAACGATTGGAGAAGAAAGGACTGGAGAAAAGATAAATAATCTGGCGCAGAACAGTGATCTCCCTCTCCAACGAATCGGATTAAAAAAATTTTTTTTTTTTTTGCTCGTTAGACTTTTCAATGAAGATAAAAATTAATGAATAATCTGTCCTTCATCTTATTGATTGGAAATAAATATTAATCTGTCCTTCACTGACATAAAAAAAACTGACATGGAAAATCTTGCCAGCCCCCCCCCCCCCCCCCCCCCCCCCCCCCCTCAGAATTAAATGGTGTTTCCCTATCCTGTTTTGAGTCAATTAGGGGGATCCTTAGTCTCCTTTTTGGTGCTATGAACAAATGAACACAATGTACATGCTGGAAATATGATCCTAATGACATTGATACCCTCCACACAAAAAATTTTAAATCTTAATAGCCTTTTCAACACCTGTATCGTTAATATATGAAAAAGTCAAATATTATTTATCTGGAAAATTTATTTATTTAACACTTTTTTTTCAAATCCAAAGACAGACTGTAGGAAAACTGGACAGGTGCAAATTGTTCCCATCACTTCATGTTCATGTGGATAAAATGAATTCTGAAAATATGAGAAAATCAGGAAATACCATTATTGAGAGTAATTTGTGTCTAAAAAGTTAAATAAAAACGCATTGAAACATTTAACATAGAATGTATATGTTTATACATGTTTGCAATTCTACCGTTAGTTATTATCAAAACATTTCAATAATCTTACCAGGAATATTGTATGGTTTAAAGCTAATATTTAGCATACAATTTTCCTTAAACGATGGATTGATTTGCTGCTTGAATGAATCCATTGGTCCATTTTTTGGGGAATAGCTAAGCCTACAACACAATATACATGTAGTAATATGCTATGTGATTACTAAAAGTACATTGTAGAATAAAATGGCATTGCATTTTGAAAAAAAAATAATCATGCTACATTGTATATTGTACAATAGTGAATTTATGTTATTCATAGAAATGGAAACAAAACTTTTATGGGAATGTGAATCCTATTTAAATTTGTGTTACTGATGACTTCCATTACTACGCATATAGCCTCAAAGAAAATGAGCTAATTGACAAGAACTCAGTATGTATTTAGTGCAATTAAATTTTAATAATCTTAAAAAGTGTGCAACTTAGTGTGGGGTGGTGATGGGTGTTACACACAAGGCACT
>NW_026927757.1:0-31470 GCF_032062105.1 Saccostrea cuccullata
AGACGGAAGACCTTCATAATAACTCGCCCCGATCTCGTTGCCCCCACCGAGAGGTCTTCCGTCCGATTCAGGAAAAAAAAAAACTCGTTAAATCGAGCTGAAACGTGATTCAAAATATTGGTCACAAGGAGGATTGAACCAAGGTCGCCAACGTGAATCCGCTTTTTTCCCTTTTTTATCCCCAACGCACAAACCATCAAGGTATTGGGAGTACTGCTCTAAAGATACTTGTGTATACTTTTGCAACAGTAAAACTGTCTAAGAATTATAAAAGGCTGGCCACTATTAGTAATTTCGCGCCAAACGCCACGAGTAAATAAATATTCATGCCTTTTCTTTGGATTGCTCTGTTAAAATAGCTTCAATGAAATTTAAAAAAATAAATCGTTCTTATCGCGTTTATTTTATTTCGACATTAAGAAAGTATATTTAACACATTGTACACCTCACATATCGTATCTAGCCCAGTTACACTAAAGCAGTGAAACGGAATAAAGTTTTAAGATTGACACTGAATTGCAACATACTACTTCGTTAGAGTCCGAGTAATTTTTACATTTCATGGATCCTTATGTCAGAATGGTTTAATCAAACGCTCAGCTGTCTCCATAAACCCCTACTCGCGAAATGGCGGAGTCAAAAGAGACAGCCGCCATCTTGGGCCCGCTTCAGATTTTCAAATATTAATATCTAGCCTTCAGATTAATCAATATTCAAACAATTTATATAGTAAGCATATATAGAAGGGTCTCTATTAATATTCCAAAAATCAATAATAAATAATGGAAAACAAAAAAAGTTAGAAAATAAGCTTTTTTTCAATTCGCATCTCCTAACGACAGAAAGTATTGACGATGAACAAAAGGTCGCGTCCTGGATAGTATCTATCACGATCTATAATCCCCGAAAGTTTCACATTTATATCTTTTACCGTTCTTGAGATTAACTGCAGACAAAATTGAATTTTAAAATCAGAAAATTGTCCATTACTTGGCACCAGAGAAAAATTTCCAAAAAATATCTCGGATAAAATAACTTCAGATAACAACACATTGTTCCAGCTAATTTCATGAAAATCCATCCAGTAGTCTTCGAGAAATCGCGTGCACAAAATTAGATGGTGTTGAGTCACGTTTTGTCCGCCGTCACGTTATGTCCGCCGTCACGAAATGTCCGCCTCTTTTTCAGAAAAATCGTCACACTATGTCCGCCGTCACGAAATGTCCGCCTTTCTCCCCAAAAAATAGTAATATTAGGTCCGCCGCCAAGAAATGTCCGCCTTTTCTCCCCAAAAATCGTTTAACTATTTCCGCTGTTACGAAGTGTCCGCCGATCATCCAAAATTGTCACGTTATGTCCGCCCCTGCAAATTGTCAGTCCAAGATTGAAAATAGTGTTTTATTTTTTCTTTACGGTGTTTAATATATGTATCTTTAACCAAACATCTAATAATGCATGCCATCAGGAATATCCACCAAGAAAAATAATAATAATGGTATGCTTTATCTAATGTGCTACAAATGATTTCATTGAACTACATTGTTTCGATCCATTAATGGAGATTTTTTTCATTTCTCTTGATTGTTTACGGTTTTGAGAATTTAATGGCATGCTGTCAGAAAAATTTAAGGCTTACCCTTTGTTTTGTTGCCAGTTTTTAATTGTAATAACAACGAATTTTGAAGCGCAGAGAATATTAAGGATTTTCATCATATGTAAAATTTTAATTTCTCACAAATACGAAATTTATGCTGCAGCAGACAAGGATAAAGCATGTTTTATACTGTGCCAAAATAAAGAGAAATGCAACTTAGCGGATCTGGATGGGATTGGGGGAGGGGGGTCAACACCCCCTTTAAGATATGCTAGAGAGAGAGAAAGAGATTCCAAATATTTGTTGTATTTTAACCTAAGTACCGATAACTGTTTCGTGAAAGGCTACTTATAAAATTTATGTATTAAAAAAATCGGTTGTTCAAATAAAATACGCGCCTGCAATACTGCATGCACTGTTTTAATGTGTAGATTTTTACAATATATATTTTATTAATAACAGATCAAGTAATTTCAGTTTGTTGCCTCATAACATGAACATTGTGGTTTTCCGCTTGAGTCTAACTAAAAGGTTTTGTGTAGATATAACGAAATATTACGAGTTTAAACAGAAGTTCGAGCAACTAACACTTGTGCCAAAATGTCCGGGAATTATAAAAAAAAAAATAGGTTAAGCTTTTGTATTATATACTTCATGTGTATTTTTATATAAGTTTACGTTTTTCTTTTTCATTTACCGAGAAGTTCGGTAAAATAAATGGGTATATAAGTGCGACGTTTCTACGTCTGTATTCATTGGTATCTTTTCGAATAATTTAATGGCACTTAAAGGGCCGTTTATTGTCAACTCCTAGGAGCGACTCTTGATGGTCTTGCTTATTGAAAGCATGAAGAGGACTGTTCCCGCCTCGTTGAAGTGGGTCTCATCGGGAAGGTAATGTCTGGGAAAATTGACATCTATTCTGATGTAGGTTCGGCCAAGGATTTTCTTCATCTTATTGTTAACAGTTTTACGCCTTGCATCAAACTCCTCACGCTGCAGAGGAAATCTAAATTTTCCTCTAGAAACAATCTCTGTGAAGAAAATCTCGGGTTGTCTACAGCTGGGACTCAAGACTTTAATTTGGTCGAAAAGGCTTGTCAGACAGTCAATGACTGTAGACGCCTCGGCTCCACTGGAAATGTCGTTTCCCCCTAAGCACACTACAACGATGTCCGGGTTGTACCTCAACATCTTGGAGATGATATTTGGACAAGGCTGAGAAGCTGTCATCCCACCAACTCCAAACCACCCGACTTCAAATGGCATGACAAAGTCTGTAAAGCTTGAAGCTCGCTTCACGTAGGAGGATCCGAATATGGCGACTCTCATGGTGTCTATAAAATAAAATTAAAAATTTCACAGTTATAAAGAACTCGAGGCAAATTATGTAATTAAATAATGATGATCTCTTTTTGTCATCTTATGATTAAGAAGCAGTTATCAAATTTAATAAATTCCCATTATGTATGATCTTAAAAAATGAACTTTTTGAAGTTATACTAATTGGGCTTTGAAATCAATTACCATGTCGATAATAAATGGGTAATTCAATGGTTATTAATTATGCCTAAAACAACCTCAACATGAAGTACGCTGGGATGTTAATCTATACTCACCGTCAATAGAAACGCAACACCCTAATTTTATGGGTGAAAATTATATACGGGATATAACTATGTACCAAAAAAGTTAGGACATCTTTTACTTTACCAAATCAGTTATTTAACGGTTGAATGATTTTCATTCGATTACCGGAAGTTGATTTTTAGCTCCCTGAACAGAAATCAAAAAATAGCATTTTTAATAAAATCATTGACAATATTTTGGGTTTTCAGGGTTTTGTACCTGTTAATTATAAGTCTTGTACTAAAAGTCCGGAAAAAATATCCTTCTTTCTCTTCCGGATGTGATGCCTGTATTTCCTCAAAGTAACTGAAAGCACGCATTTTCATTGCTAAGGTTGGAAATTTTCAAAATAAAGAAAAGGGAGAGCTACAGATGCAAATATACACTACATAACGACTTTTCGGGCTCATATGTTTCAAAAGCATGAATGACCGTTCCTTGACCGGAAGTCCAAGGGTTACTACACTACGCCAAGTTAGAGAAAATTCGACCTCAGGATCTGAAAAACAGGCATTTAAAAAAGGACAAGAATATTTATTTCGCTCAGATTAAGACATTGATAAACTTAATGCATGGTAGAATTCGGGCTGCTTATGTTGTACATGGCGGACTAGCACGTTTTAATTGAATGGTCGGAAGGGGGGATGTTTTAAAAATTATGTGTTACTTTCTAAGGTCTAAAGATAAGATTAAGAATGAATACATAAATGTAAAAAGTAAATTTGCAAAACAATGATACTTCATTTGAACTTTTAATGTTATCTTTAGACCTTAGAAAGTAACACATAACTTTTAAAACATCCCCCCTTCCGACCATTCAATTAAAACGTGCTAGTCCGCCATGTACAACATAAGCAGCCCGAATTCTACCATGCATTAAGTTTATCAATGTCTTAATCTGAGCGAAATAAATATTCTTGTCCTTTTTTAAATGCCTATTTTTCAGATCCTGAGGTCGAATTTTCTCTAACTTAGCGTAGTGTAGTAACCCTTGGACTTCCGGTCAAGGAACTGTCATTCATGCTTTTGAAACATATGAGCCCGAAAAGTCGTTATGTAGTGTATATTTGCATCTGTAGCTCTCCCTTTTCTTTATTTTGAAAATTTCCAACATAAGCAATGAAAATGCGTGCTTTCAGTCACTTTGAGGAAATACAGGCATAACATCCGGAAGAGAAAGAAGGATATTTTTTCCGGACTTTTAGTACAAGACTTATAATTAACAGGTACAAAACCTTGAAAACCCAAAATATTGTCAATAATTTTATTAAAAATGCTATTTTTTGATTTCTGTTCAGGGAGCTAAAAATCAACTTCCGGTAATGGAATGAAAATCATTCAACCGTTAAATAACTGATTTGGCAAAGTAAAAGATGTCCTAACTTTCTTGGTACATAGTTATATCCCGTATATAATTTTCACCCCTAAAATTAGGGTGTTGCGTTTCTATTGACGGTGAGTATATATAACCATTACTGCTACTCCTAATTTAAATTTTGTTCCCACATCAATAAGACGATTAACTCTCATTTCCGCTTCATACACAAATTCGTAATAGATGACGCAGAAACTGAATCCTATAATTATATATATAAATCAATCACAATGTTGTCAAAGAAAGTTGGAAATCTATTTAATTCAGTTTGTTATCGAAAATTAAATACAATAAGACTTTCAACTAAAAATTCACGTGTGTGTAGATTTGAAAGACAAAGCCCTCAGTAATGTGTCTTTAAGATAATAAAGTGTGGAGAAAACCTAACCAAATAACAAACCTTTTTTATGTTTACCAGGGAATACATCTCATATGCATGTCCATGTACGGTTTGTGTACATATATAAGGTGCAGACAAATTGGAGGTGCACTGTAGCGATATATGTACTCTACGAAGAGGATACGAATAGAATTAATGATTTACCCCCCCCCCCCACCACCACCACCAATAAAAATGTTAAAATTCAAATTGATTTAATTCCAATTAGATATACCTCCTCTCTAAAAAAAACGTAACGACCGCCACTACATATGTATACCGTCTGATGAAACACGACGAATTATCATCACGTTGAGTTTCAAACAATATGTATAATAGATTGGATTTAATAAATGGTTTCAAACAAAGTTATCAATGTCTTGATTGTAGGGAATTGAGGGAGGCAAATAGATCGCTGTATTGATAAATAGTGTGTCCAAATATCAATAATCATCAGTAATTACAGTACTTGCAAAACGTCTTTAGTTTGAAATGAAACTGGGATTTTTTCATAATTAAAACATATTAAAAGCATTCAGTGTACCTAAAAATAATACGAGCTTTAATATTAAACAACTTTAAATTAATGTTCATAGCATTTTGTAAGGAAAGGTGTCTTGCTGAAAACAAATGTAAATTTTTACTTCGTTATGCAAGACCATAAACAGCACTGCTTATCCGTGTTTGATCCCGAGATCAAAGCGAATGTACTATATGTCTAGAATATTTCTGCCACTTTTATTTTGTGGAGGCTTTCAAAGTGTTCCGCCCTGTTTTTCAATCTAGATTTTTTTTTTAATTGTGCATCGATCATATACCAAGTTTTTACAGTTAATACCCGTTAATATTGAATAAAAATCACGTGACTATTGCTAGTAGAGAAACATTGAAGGGTTGTCGGAGGACTTATAGTATATTTTAGGAGAGTTCTGCCAGTAAAACTGTTGCCCAACTCTTGCCACGTGGAGGCATCTCCTGTTAAGAGTCTTCTTTTTTTTTTTTTAATAAATACATTAGATTCTATTTAAATAAATAAATAGATATTTTTTCTGTTATATGTTAACCTAGATTTGCGCGAATGTGGCTCCATTACTTCATTAATACAAATATCCGCCTGCGTGCCTGGTATCGGTTCTAACCTAATAAAATGAAACTCGAACTCATGGCCTAAATAAATATGTAAAAGATTTTCCTTATTTTGTCGATCAAAAGGCAAAATGTACCTTAAGTCTGACTGGGAGCTCAACGCAATACCAACTGCGATATTAAATGCGTTCGCGATGGCCGTGATGCAGATGTGGTCGCCCCATTCGGTACCCAGTATTCCCTCTAAATAGGTATCCCAGTCTAAATTAGGTACAAAGTGTGAAAAGCGGTCGCCTGCCGGTGTTTCAGGGTTCTCGGAGAGCCAGTTTACCACGATATCTCTAATTTCTTGCTTATTAAGGTCGATTTGTAAATAATTAGAGAGCGATTGTGCAACTGAATGAAAGAGACAGCTACCGTCTTTAGGAATATCCCCAACAGGAATTAAATTTCGTTCAAGCGCATTTCGAACCAAATCGTCATGGGCTGTATCGGTTCTCGAGAGGCTCGGTCCTTTAAGTTGGTTTACTATATTATCAGAAAGATAGAAATCCGATATATGCGGGAAATTATGGGAAGGCAGTGAACAGGGAACTTTGCTTTCGCGGCAACAAAATTTATTTAATTTGTGTACACAGTTTGGATCCGATTTTCGGGAGCATTTTTCGTTGTTACACTCGCACAACGGATCAAGCCTTAATCGATGACGTTTTTGTCTTTTTAACAGTTCTTTGGAACGTGAAATTGCTGCTATGTTTTTGTACATTTATCCAACGCGACACCCCGCTGGAAAACCTGATTTTGTAAGAGAACGCGTTGTGTTTTGTGCCGATTATTTTTCCTCTTTCGAACCGCGGCCTAGCTTTATTGTAATTTTTCCGAGTTTGTGATTTTACGAACACTTCGTCGCCCACACTATAGACTATGGAAGGGAATTACCGCCAAAAGTCTATGTATCTTGCTTTTATTCTTATTCTGCCTACTTCTTTATGCTTTGTTATTATTGTAATTATATGTCACTTTATTGTTTTCATATTCGTCTTTATTACATTTCACTTTGACTTTTATCTTTCTTCATTTCGTCCTTACTTCTATGTTTCTTTATTCTTGTTAAGTCATTTTATTTTATTTTAAATTGATACAGTATCTTAAATGATTATCTCTATTACGAACGTTAAATCAATCACGCAAACAATGAAGCATATTCAATGAAGACGAATACGAGTTGTCCAAATTTAGTGCCGCATTATAACGCTAGGTGGCAGGGGTGTTCGCTAAGAGTGTTGGTAAAATTAGGTAAGCAAACCGGGCCGGGGTTATTCGAGTCTTTTTTCCAATTTTCTGCCTTAATACTTTATCAATCGCACTTAAATTTTTTAAATGAATGATGTTTGTTATTAGTTCAGGTATGTACCCGATACATGCCATTCCCTCGGAAGTTTCGCTAGATGGTAAGATTTCCCCTGGAAGACTGACTACATAGTGATGCTTCCTTTGGAAGACTATACACTGGGACTTCCCCCGGGGTATAGCTAGTCTTCCGAGGGAAATCTTGCTATATATAGCAATTCGTCCCCCCCCTTCATAGCAACCCCTCCCCCGAATAGTTTTTTAATCGTAAAACGATGTTTATATATACGAACGTTTTCAGTTTTTGAAGAAAAGTTATCCGTCCTATACATATGATACATATATGAATAAACGTTTAAATAATACCATTTGAAAAGTGCTTTATAATTGAATCATTTTAACCAATAGTTAAATATAGATAATCTTCACGAGTCCATATGGATAATACCCCCCCCCCCTCCCACTGGGTTAAGTCGCCCGCATGGCACTGTGGTTACGGCGTCTGCTCTAGAGTCACGAAGTACAGTAGTAAGAAGTCGATCAATGTCGTCGTGGGTAAGAATCCCACTGTAGGACGTGGAGTTCAATCCATCGGATGAGATCTAGACCTTGTTATCCGAGGTCCCGTGTCGCAGTAGGTGCTGGCACGAAAAAAGATCCTTCACTGCTCAATGGCTATAAGTGCCAAATATATGGGACAAATTTGCAGCTCTCCACCGGCAAAATGGCTAACTTTCAATTCCAATTTTTTGGGGGAAATTTTTTTTTATATCCACTGTGGTGAAATGTGGGGGGGGGGGGGGGGGTGGCTAATCTTCCTTTAAGTAAACATTTTCTATAGTAAAGGTAATGTCGGGGGGAAAAGTGGGGGGGCCAGGCAACCTCCCCCCCCCCCCCCCCCCCCCCCGATACTACGTCCCTGCCTTACCCTTTTTGTTGGAATACTAATAGTCAATTTATATATTAAAAGTCATGTACTTATTGGCATGAGTAAAATTTAGTACTGAAAAAAAGTTGACGACCCCTCCCCCCTCACCACCACCAAACAGAATTTTCGAGTTCTAAGATTTTTTTAGCTCTCCTGGCTGATCACAAATACGATGTGTACTAAAGATATTTCTTTCTTTATTGAAAATTAAGTGCTCTTTTAATATAAAATATTAACACTGAAAATAAGACCAGGGAGTTTCTAGTATGTCTGGATGCATGAAGCCTAGTTCTTACTTCGCCTACCATACGCGGATCTAGAGGGGGGTGGGGTGTAAGGACCCCCTGGAATTTACAAGGTTTAAAAATGTATAATACTAAAGCAAGGAAAAAAGTTAAACGCTCCCTACGAAATAGGATTTTGACGTTTGGGCGAGTTTAGTTTTTTTTATGCTCGTCAAGAAATTTCTGGGATTGGATTTTTTGATTTTGGACTGGGGTGGACACCCCCCCCCCCCCCTGAAAAAATTTGGATCCGCGCCTGCCTACCCATATTAACGCTCCTCACTCCTTTGCAAAGCCCTGTCCCTAGAATCACGCACATGAGCAGTTACTATCTGTCGTGAAATGAACTTCAGTTCAGTGAAAATTTCTGAAAAACAACCCAATTTATGAGGGTTAACTGTTAAGTAGCAAAATATTGAACATTTTTATATCAATTAACTGGAATTCAATTATCCAACAAATAACTTTAATAGAGTTATATTTTTCAGGCGAGAGAACAGTAACGTAGCATTGTACGTTTTGGAAAGTGGGGAGGGGGCAACAAGAGAATAAATATTAAAGTACCCGGCTGAAAACAACTTGACAAGCGCAAAAAACTCCCAGGAAATTGTCCAAACTTGAAAATACATACTAGGCGTCGGAACCGTGGAGGGGGTGGGCTTAGCCCCCACTTTTTTTTCCAGAGATAGAATTAGTACAGACGTTTCTGCATAGGTTTAGACCCCCCCACTTGCCATGGGCACGATGCAGTATAGGTTTAAAATGGGGAAAGTGGTGGTGTATGGGGAAAAAACTTTGGCACTGGAGTTCGAACCTACCCCCCACCCCCACCCCCACCCACCTACCCCCACCCCCACGAAATTGAATATTTGAGTTCGGAAAATGGACATTTCTGTTCTTTTCTTCCTTTTTTTTTTTTTGCTTGCCAGGTTTTTTGAAGGTCTTAAAAAATTCTTACACTTAGCCCCCCCCCCCATTTCAATTTGCTTCCGATGCCAATGAAATCCTATTTCGAAGGCGGGGTGAGTTTTGGCTTAGATTCAACTTCTTCTATAGAATCAAATTTAAATTTTCTACCTACTATACGTACCACATTAACTTATTTGACCCTTACTCTTACAAAAAGTGGGTCGGCTTTTCAATGAACATATTCAGTATAGTATAAAGTTATGTCTGAAAAAAAGCCGCTTATCCTGTGTGCCCAGAGAAAATAAATATGGAGTTTCCATTATTGGATCGGATTATTGGATCCGACCTTCAGAAGTTCGATTGATGATTAAAGTACTAAGGCGTATTAAAAAATCTCAAATAACCCGACCCGGGTTTGGCTACCTAGTTTTACCAACACTCGTAGCGAACACCACACCACCTAGCGTTATAATGCCGCACTAAATTTTGACGGTTTGACAACTTCCATTCGTCTTCATTGAATATGCTTCATTGTTTGCGTGATTGAATAATTTATTTAAGAAACTGTTTAAGTTTAAAAAAAAGTAGAATGAATTTACAAGAATAAAGCAACATAGAAGTAAGGACGAAATGAAGAAGGATAAAAGTTCGAAGTGAAATGTAATAAAGACGAATATGAAAACAATAAAGTGACATATAATTACAATAATAACAAAGCATAAAGAAGTAGGCAGAATAAGAATAAAAGCAAGATACATAGACTTTTGGCGGTAATTCCCTTCCATAATTGACACAAACTTGATGTTTTTTGAAATGGTGCTTTATCATGGTTTTTTCGCGTTTTTTCGATACCAGTAGGGCTGCCTTGCGAATGGCGGACTGCTTTTTCAACTCTTTGGAAACATTATTTGAAACGGTTGGTCCAAGACGAGTAGACTTATGCACACGATTAGATTCCCGTCCGTGATATACGTAAAATGGAGAAGCCTTTAAGGAGGAGTGATACTCCTCATTGCACAACATCGCGTATTTTGATAAATCTCGAACCTAGTTCGAATCGCTTGTTTTTAGTAGGTCGTACTTAAGCTTTGATTTCCAGGATTTATGAGACGATTCAATTTTACCTTGACTTTGCGGGTAATACGGTCGGCTGTTGATAATTTGACAACCCAATACCTCGGTCAACCGGGTAACCGCACCATGGAATTCGCGACCATTATCACATTGTATGATTTTCGGCGGTCCTTCGCTTTCATAAATGGACTCCAGCGCGTCTGCGATTTCCGTGCTTTCTTTCGAGTTGAGCGGGCGAAGCCATACGTAACGACTAAAAACGTCTAGGACCGACAAAATATACTTGTACTCTACACCAGTAGTAAGGGATACAGAGAACAGTCACTTTACAGTCAGGATGACGTCATGGGTTTTTCCAGACCCCACCCACAAAGGGGTCACATTAAGGTCAAATGAGTAACCCAAGTTGACCTTGGAACTTAGTCCGTGAGTGACCCCAAGGTATTCACCTTGAGAAAGTCTACCTTGACAAATGGAGTCACCAAGGTCACTATGGGGTCACCCACTTTGTACGAAGGTCACCTTGGGAGTCACCTTCAGAATGTTACCTTAATAATTCTGAAGTCACTAACAGTTTGAGGTCACCTGATTATTAGAACAGCCTGAGGTCACCTTTGTAAAATCTTCTTGATAAAATTGATGTCACCTTGATAATAAATTAGAACGATTCTGGGGTCACCTTCATATCATATTGAAATCACACTAATAATTGGAACTTCTGATGTAGGTCACATCTTCAAACCAAACGAAAACTATAAATTCAGCCATGGCTGAGAAATTTTTTTACAGAATCCATTGTTATTCTCTGAAGTCGAGCAAGTAAGTAAATCCTTATAAATTAAATGATTTAAAAAAAAAACATGAGTTTGACAACAAGACATAACATAAAACTAATTTCAAATTTGTTTATTTCAATTTAAAGAGAAATATAGTCCCATGAAATATCTTAATGAAAATGATTTTAAAATGAATAACTCAAGACTGAGGAGAAGAAATTATGGCATTTATAGTTTTTAAGATTTACAGTTATGAGAATACTTGAAAAGTACAGGGAGAACAACAAAAATCATTTTTATTCTAAAATATATATACAAAATCATATAAAGTCTTTAAATTATAAACAAAAAGTGACATTCCAAACTCTGTGAAATGGAAATGTTCACCACAGCAATTCTGGTAAATCTGAGATTAGACTACATAAAGATAAAACGTCATTTTTTATCATTGCATTCTTAATCTATTTTGATTATTGTACAAAAAGTTCAAAATGAAATGATTAATCTTCCTGCATACTTTTTTAAGAGTCACAATTCAGTCCTTTCACACGATGAACATTCCTGGAATTTCACAGAGTTTGGAATTCCACTCTTCGTTTACAGTTTTTATTTATATAGTCTGTTATAAAATTTATTTTACTTAACTTAAATTTACTTAAATCTCTTCCCGAAAAGCAGTCCGTCAATCCAATTTTCGATAATGTTGCTCCTCTTAAACCCATTCGTGCGACTTCGATACAAGAACGCCACCAAATTGACTTAGTCGATATGTCGCGACACACGGAATTTTATAACGGTGTAAGTAGTAAGGGATACAGAGAACAGTCACTTTACAGTCAGGATGACGTCATGGGTTTTTTCAGACCCCACCCACAAAGGTCAAATTAGAGGTCACAGTCACCTTTAAAAGTAGGTCAAGGTCATAACCTTATCTAAATCAGGTCAAGGTTATACTATCAAGGTCACAACATTGGTTAAAACACAGTCACTGACCATGAGACATGAAATCAAGATAAAGGTCACGTCCCAAAATCATAAATGAGGTCAATATCCAACACCCACCTTTTTAAAATTAGAATAAATACCTTGTAAATATCAAACTGCATTGTTATAACGATGGCAAATCAAGGAAAGCAGTACAAATGGAAAATTTTAGCCTGGAATGCTTTAAAAAGAGATGAAAAGAAATGGACCTTACAGGAAAGTCAATGGTTTGACAGAAAAGAAGATTGCATTGTTGATTTTAAAGAAAACATGAAAAATGGATATGACATTGCAGACAGCTGGGGATCTGAAGAATACATATTGAAACGTAGGGTTATGCCTAAAAAGTACTTTCCACAGACCTTTAGAGAATATAATTTGTAAGGTTCAAGTTGACACCAAAGGGTTTTCCAAACCCCGCCCACCGATGGTCATATGTATATAAATGTGTAATGCAGTAGAATAACCAAACATTATGCTTAAAGATGGCTGAAAAAATGGTAATGATGGAACTCCTTACAGGTGATTGTGGAAATGAGTGCAAAGGGATGTTAAAAGAGAAATTGAAGAAAAAAATCGCAATCGTAATTCCTAGCTTTTTTGCGATTGTACTTATCATTTCTTTGTGCGTCGCTGTCAGTGTTTTACACGAAAAGAAAAAACTTGCTTCTGTAGACTGTGAGTTACGCCCTACACTGGAAAAAGGTGTCATTAAAACATGTTCCTACGTGGATCGGTACCCCCTCTCCAACGAAGTATATGCCTTTATATGTGCCAGTGACACCATACAGGTTGACATACGACGATTTCAGTCTGGAAAACCGGGGAATGAAGGAATTACTTTGAGTAAAACACAGTGGCAGTACCTAAAAGCATCCGTAGATCACATGGATGGGTCTATTTTAAAAGCACAAACTCATATATAAAGTGTTGCAGGAATAACATGTAGAATTGTCAAAGAAGAGAGAGTATGGACAAGACTGTGAAATTTTTAGACAAAAAAACGGTCATCCTTATTCCTTATGAAGATCGGAAGGGGGAATGGATGACCATGGCCTTGGACAGATATCGATTTAAAAGAAGAATAAATCATGCATAAAAATTTTAAGTCCTATTCTGGAAAAACATTTAGAAAAAATAATTCAATCTCATGCACAAAACTTAAACGCCCATAAAGATCTGTAATGCCGAATTCTACAGTCAGTGCGTTCTACAGTCATCAAATTTCTACAGTCAGTCTACAGTCAATGACGTCATTAGGGAAATCTACAGTCATTTGGGAGTCTACAGTCACTGACGTAATGGCGGAGTCTACAATCAAGGGCGAGTCTACAGTCACGAATCACGTGACTTAAATAATATATAAACTTTGTACATTTTAAAAATTTTCATCAGTCTTGAACAACTCTCAGATAGTTCCTTGTGAAAAACTTGTAAAATGGAGCAAAAACACTAAGACGTGATAAAGACAAACTACTCGACTTTGGTGAAGAAGATGATGGCTGTTCCTGTTGCAGGGCATCTTTATGCCTCAAACATAATAACTGATGAAATGAGACAACAGATAGACGCTGAGAAAACCAGCTATGAAAAAAACAGGAAATTGATCAGCATCATTTTACGTCGAGGTTCCAGAGCTTTTATGGGTCTGAGAACGGCATTAATGAAAGCTAATCAAGCTGACTTATCCCGACTCCTGATGAATAAGGATGATGACACAAAGTCTGAGTACGAAAAGAAGCTGGCCATGGCAAGGTCATTTGTCGTCAGTACTAAAGAAAGGGGAGGCTCCAGAAACGAATCAAAGAAATCTGATCATCAACAGCCTCAGGGACCAAGATGTAGGATAAGTCTGGAAAACTCAAATGACCTTTTCCTCACCGTCATGCCTTACAAGGGGGAGATATACGTTCATATCCGTCACCTCGTAGAATCGCATGGCCGTTCCATTGCCACTAAGAAGGGAGTTACCTTTCCTTTAGCCCGTTGGTTAAAGTTTGAATCTCTTTTACCAGATATTCAAGACTACTTAGATAGTACTGGTAAAGAAGACGAAGAAGCACAGTGGCATGTTGGTGGAGGAGTGTTCGTTTCATTATCACCAGGCTATCCGACAGTGGACATAAGACACTTCTGGAAGCCAGACAATGTTCTAGAACCCATACCTACGAGGAAAGGTGTTACTCTGAACAAAAACAAATTTGTCAGACTTAGAGATGTCATTGAGGAGATGCATGAATATGCTCCAGAATTAAAAGACATTGAACTTTGCATGCTCAGTGAGTCTCATCAAAATCAACTTGGAATGTTAAGCTGCCCCGAATGTACCCCCTTTGGCTACGATCCGCAAGACAACATGTCAGTGGAATGCAACACAGGGGATTTACCAGACATAGAAACTATGGAGTGTGTTCTTGAATGACAAAAATCACTAATCCAAAGTAATTAATGATATGAATGTGACATTATATATTAGATATTATTTATTGTGTATCAAATTTTTATGTAATGATTTCATTCTAACAATATAAAAATAAAATGATTCAATACCTATGATGTATATTTTATGTTACTGTCGAAGAGAAATCGTTAGTAAGTTCCAGTATGTCAGATTACACGGATTACTTAAGGCAGCTCTACTACACTCCCGGTAAACCGGGGGCATATGCAGGCCCTGAGAAATTATATCAGGCTGTTAAAAAGGAAGGCAAATACAAAATTGGTAGACGGAGGATAAGACAGTTTTTAAACAATGAAGATTCTTATAGTCTGTATAAACCTATTCGCAAAACATTTCCACGTTCAAAGGTGATAGTGAACACAATTGATTCTATGTGGGATGGTGACTTGGCAGACGTCTCAAACATTGCATCCCATAATGACGGTTATAAATTCTTATTAGTGCTTATCGACATATTTAGCCGATATTTATTTATAATCCCCTTAAAAAGTAAACATCATCAAAACATGGTTGACGGTTTAAAATCAGTTTTTCAAAAAGGACGAAAACCGAACACCCTTAGAACAGATAAGGGTAGTGAATTCAAAAATCGTTGGGTAAAGACATTTCTGAAAAAAGAGGATATAAACGTTATGTACACTCAAAATGAAACAAAGACAAACTATGCCGAGAGGGTTATTCGTACCATGAAGAACCTAATGTATCGCTATTTCATGAAGAACCGAACATATCGCTTTGTGAATGTCTTGCAAGACCTAGTGAAAAGTTACAACGAAAGACCTCACAGATCATTAGGGGGGAATGCTCCAGCAAATGTAAACCAGCAAAATGCCGATGAAATTAGACTCGCGGCTTATCTGTCAGGGAAAACAAAACCAGCACTGGCAAAAAAGGATCCGAATCAGCCTAAGGACTCGGGCAAAAGAAAAGTGCAAAAACGAGTGAAACCCTTTTTCAAATTAAAAATTGGAGATAATGTCAGAATATCACAACTAAAACACCCATTCCAAAGAGATTACCAGCAAAAATGGTCAGAAGAGTTTTTTAAAGTGAGTAAAAGGTACAAAAGAGGTCAAGTACCTGTGTACAAAGTAAAAGATTTGACAGACGACCTTATAGAAGTTACTTTCTACGAGTCTGAGCTTCAAAAAGTCGTAAAGTCGGAAGATGGTTCTTACAGAGTGGAAAAAATACTTAGAAGAAGACGTCGTGGTACAACCAAGGAAGTATATGTAAAATGGGAAGGATGGCCAAAGAAATTTAATTCATGGATTCCGGAAAGTTCTCTCGAAAAACAATAAAAGCGGCCATTTTCTGCCAATTCTCTCTATTCAAGATGAGTGTCCGAATGGTATTGACGTCCACGGACAGCTCTGAATATTTTGAAAATAAACCCCATTGCTTCCGAGTTCAATTAAATAAACAGATTCAATTTGACGGATATTGGACTGTTGCCCTGACAGAATTTTCTACAGAGAGCTGGATTTTATCTAAGAAGAAATCAGAATTGTTTGTGTGTTGCGATATTTGTGAGGAAACAATTATTGGGGGAAAAGAGGCACCCCTCCTAAGACGCATATACCTGGGAGAGAAACCAGAAAATATCACCTACAACCTACCTTATTATATTCCGGTTAAAATTGGCCAATTACAGCAGATTGCTATATATATAACGGACAGAGAAGGAAATTTAGTTTCATTTTTAAACGGACCGGTGACCGTAACACTTCATTTCAAGAAGATTCCTTACGTTTTATAATGAATAGTCAGACTTATGTCAGCGATCCCCGAATATGGGAAGCTTTCTACAAGAACATGGCGGAGAAAAAATTCAACCCTTACAAATACAAACCAAAACAAATTGGGAGAGGTGTGAGAAGTTACAAGTCTTACGTCATACCACTGAAAAATCACTTACAGTTAGAATCGGTAGAAAACGGCACTCAAGTGACTCCAGTAGCTGTGGTGGAGGAAAGAGCTAAAGTGGAACATGCCAAGGATGTAAAAGAGGGTGGACCATTTGTCAAAGTGAAGGGAAGTATAAAAAGGCCATGTTCGCAATCTTCTGTCATTCCTTTAAAGAAATTGAAGCCAGCAACATCTCAAACTCCGAGGAGAAAACAGGCATCTAAACCCACAAAACAAAGAAAGACCTTCGGAGAAAAAAAGAAGAAGAAGACGTCTGTTAAGAAACAGCGACAAGTGCCAAGCAAAAAAACACAGTCTAGAAAAAAGAAAGAACTTAATATTGACAGCTACAGGAATATCTTTAAGCTGTAAAAATGGCATTTTTAAGCAGTGATAATAAAGACATAGCTCAACCAATGGAACTATCTCTCTTTGCATCCCCCACAAACCAAGTAGCGGTCGAGAAAGTGTTTTTTACAGAAGCAAGACCAATTTCTAGCATAGGAGTGTCTGACACACCCATCGAGATCGTAGTATCAGGCTCAGGAGCAGAATACATTGATTTAAAAAGAAGTAAACTATTCGTAAAAGCCCGAATTTTGAAAGCAGATGGATCACCATTGGCAGCAAACGAAGAAACTGGTGTAGTGAACTTACTTCTACAAAGCATGTTCTCCCAAATGGATGTCTACTTGAACAACAAGTTGGTCTCTTTCAATACCAATAACTATCCGTGGAAGGCTTACCTCAAAACAATTTTGTTCAGTGGGAAAGACGAACTCAATTCACAAAAACAATCTGAACTGTTCTTTAAAGACGAGGGAAATCTTGGCGACTCAAATGCATACAATGGAGGTAATGCCGGTCTGATCCTGCGGTATGGTTACACTCATGAAAGTAGAGTCTTTGAGCTGGAAGGGAACCTGATGGAAGATATTTTTGATATAGATAAATACTTGATTAACGGAGTAGACATCTACATCAAACTCTTTAGATCCAGTGCACCTTTTGTCATCATGTCTGCCACTTCTGCACCTGCCTACAAGTTAGAATTACTAGACGTCGTGTACAAAGTGGCCAAAGTGCGGGTAGATCCTGGTGTTTTGCTGAACCACAGTAAACAGATTGAATCCACCCCTGTAAAGTATACCTTATCCAGAAATGAACTAAAAATGAATACCATACCAAAAGGATCTACAGAGTTTTACTGGGACAATATATTTCCTCAGGCAATACCCGATCGCATTGTGGTGGCTCTGGTGGACCAGAAAGCTGTGAATGGGGATTACACAGCCAACCCCTTTAATTTTGAGCACATGGAATTAACAGATATTGGGATATACGTCAACGGAGAAAGCGTACCTGGAAGACCACTGAAGACGGACTTTACGGCTGGACATTATTCAGCAGCCTATGCTCGTTTATTTGAAGCCTCTGGGAAATGGAACAATGATGCTGGACTGATTATCTCTCGTGATAATTTTGGAAATGGATACTCACTTTTTGTGTTTACGATAGATCCTTGTGGATTTGGAGAAGAGTATTTAAACCTGATTCGTAGGGGAAACACTAGACTTGAATTGAAATTCAAACAAGCAACAACCAAAGCCGCCAATGTCATTGTATTTGCAACTTTTTCATCCCTACTTGAGGTTGACAAATCACGTGACATTAACTACATTCAACCATGAATTCCACACATCTGTTAAATATGGTGAAGAAACATCCTTGCCTAAGACGTTATGTAAAAGGTGTATTTGCTAGTAATACATTACCTCAAATGGTTACAGAATTTCCAAGCGCCTTTATCGTCAATACACAACCTTTGCCATTACCCGGAGAACACTGGGTGACAATAATCGTGTACAGTCCATTGCAAGCAGAGTTCTTCGACAGCCTTGGAAAATCCCTAGCTGAATACAGTCAAGATATACAAAACTTTGTGAAAACGAACAGTGTAGATTGTCGTTTCAAATCCGTTCGACTTCAACCTCGTAATTCCGATTTATGTGGACTTTATGTATTAGTATTTCTAATTGCAAGATTGTGTTTAAAAAACTCGTTCAATCATGTGTATGATTTATTTTCTAATGACATTCAATCTAATGATGGTTTTGTAAAAAGTTTTATGTATGAATATTTTATGTATCATTAAAAATCATGACAAGTATATACGGGAGTTATATTATAATTGAATAAATATTTATATGTATGTGACATTGCACCTAACTTCATTTAGAAACAGTCTGGCGACTGAGAAACATGGAAACAGAGAGTATAAATAAATGGTGGAACAATCGTTCCTTGCTACCTTTTTCTGCACCTACCACCATTTTAATATGTGGTAGTACACAAAGCGGAAAAACGCATTTTACTAAAAAACTTTTACAAAACGCTAATGGTATGTTTTCCATACCTGTTGATAGAATAGTGTATGCTTATTCTGAACATCAACCAATGTTTGAGGAAATGGTGCAGACGATACCAAACTTATCATTACACCAAGGATTACCTTCTAAAGACAACATAGAACAGTACACAGAGGGCATGGATCACACTGTACTGGTACTGGATGATCTAATGTTACAAGTTGCACAATCTCGGGACTGTGTACATCTGTTCACGGTGACATCTCATCATAGAAACGTGACCACTGTAATGTTATCCCAGAACCTGTATCCTCCGGGAAAGTATGCCAGAACCATATCTCTGAATTGTCTTAATGTCATTTTATTTAAGAATTATCGCGATTCTCGACAGATCATCACTTTTGGATCTCAGATATTACCCGGACAGGTCCCCTTTTTCAAAGCGGCATACGAATCCGCAACTCGACCAAATTTCGGTTACTTGCATGTTTGTTTAGAACCAACACAAAACAGAGAGTATCAACTAAGGTCTCGTATCCTCCCGGGTGAGGAGATGATCATTTACCAACCTATATAAATAAGAACGATTTCGTTTTCTCCACTCATTATTTGAACATGAAGCAAACGGTGAAGAAACACGAGGCGTTTTTAAAATTTCTCTTGTATGCTGACAGTGTACAGCAAAAAGCACTCGTTAAAGCCTTGACCAGTGAACAGTATGATGTGCTTAATGAAATAGCACTTAACATTTATACGGGGACTTATCCTTTACCTAAAAAGTATATAAAACAACTGAAACCTTACGAATCATACATTCGATCTCTGGGATCTAGAGAAATCAGCAACCGGGAGAAAAGTCGGATATTACTCAAACATATTTCTTTAGTATCGCTTTTAATTAAACCTATTGTGCAACAATTCAAAGGAAAATGGCGAGGGAAATGATACTTGTGCCGAAACTGAAATATGAACATCTACTTCAAAAACTGGACCATACCAAGGATAGCTCTACTCAAGCTATTTCAGAAACCGCCCAAACCTCGAAGCAAACCCCTGAAGATCGAGGCCAGAATGTCGCTGACCAAGTGGATGATACCAATCTGTTACAAACTGGTACTGGTTATGTCAGTAGGAAAAAAGTCGGAAGACCTCCTGGAATCACTAATGTTCGACGGAAGAAAAAACACATTCCCTGGTTAACCTATTGACAATGTTATAACAGTGAACAAAAGTTTAATGTTTATCATTTATTTGTGAATGTCATTCAATAAAAAATAACATAAAAAACTGGCTTTTTTTAATAACACAATTAAAATCCAAAGGGCAACGTGTCTAAATTAGGAAGAATTTTCCTTTTGGTGTACACCATTTTATAATTTTTAGTTTCTACTCTGTTTAGCAATTTTCTCTTTCTACTGTCTCTCGATATTTTACAGGGGTTGACAATTTCGATTTGTCGGTCGTGTGAGGTGCAGATAATTGACTTAATGGCATCAAAATTGATCAGTTTCGAGTTGACCCAGTTTAGTGTAAATCCCCTGACTTTACATTCTTCTTTCCCCGACAGCGTACGATAAGCATAATTCTTAGGACCCCCTGACACAAATTCTACAATGTGTCCATCTGGTGGGGAAATCTCGTTTGTTAACTCTCCCAAGTAATTACCAATGGGCAGATAACTCAAGTCGTCCGACTTTTTAGCTTTAAAGATGACACTGTCTGTATCAAAATACAACACATTCTCGTTTAATTTGTCGAGAACACTGTATAGTTTCAGTCGAGCCCACATGGTGGTAAAAGAGGCTAAAAATATATTGGTTTTGTTATCGAATTGAGTAAACAAAGGGTTGTTACTCCATTCTAAATGAAGCATGTCTCTTGAAACAATGTAAAAATTGTGTGGTACTTTTGTTGGATCTGAAAGCATCTGAAAAAATTTTTCGGCTTCTGACTCGTGAATGAACAAGGATTGTTGCATGCCTAACCTCTGACCAAATTTACCCCAAAAACTATTTAAACAGAGTTTTGCTAAACATCGCAAACCGGGATTTTTTTTAATTTTATCATAGTCCAATTGTATGCCCTCTTTATCTTTGTATTCCTTAATGTATTTCCATTTGGCCTCTTCCGTAACGCATTCGTCTGGAAATCCCGAAGCCTCCTGTTTGATTTTTAAGAACATGTTCACATATTGAGCAAACAATCCGCCTTCACACGACTCGACATCGTATTTTGAAGATTCGTTAAAATGATAGACCTCATAAATGTTTAAAATTTGGTATCCTTTAGACGTTGCCATTTGAATTTCGGGAGTACACCACGTGCCTGTGATGGCTCTCTTTTCTACACAACATGTACATTCATTCCGGTTTTCATTGTCCGCACAAGTACGACACAGTGGAAACTTTAATTTTCCATTAGAATTATAAGGAAGTACAGGATGATAAAGTTTCCTAGGGGGAAGTATTTTAATTTTAGCAAGTCCAAAGTACTGTGACAAGTCTTGAAAATTGTCTGTAACAATTGTAGGATGACCAATGGGGTAGCGACAATACTTGTTGGTCCAAGGATAGAGACTTGTAAAGTCGTAGTACTGTACGGTTTCGTCTTCTGCAGCTTTGTAATGTAGTTTGATGGCATTGGTTCTGCCACCAAAAAAACTGTCACGTGGGTCGAGTCTGTCTTGGAGATCTAATGTCGACACAAATTGTTGTAATGTGGCATTTTTATCCAGTTGATATTTAAATTGATGCTCCCATATGGTAACCAACTTGTATCCCAGATTTTTCAGTTCTTTTTTTCTGTTAATTGTCATATCGTATAATTCTTTGATTGTTTGATTGGTTGACGGATGTTTGGTGTTATTCCGGTCTTCTGAGAAGCAGGAGGAACAACCGTGGAACACACAACCTATACAAAAAAATTACATTTTTTAAAATGCATTACTGCTTATGTTTCAGTACGCCGCCGCCGCCCCCCCCCCCTTCAGTTAAGGGGGAAAGAGGGGTAAATGTCAGATATAAAAGCAGAACTATATTGTCAGGTCTTACCATAGAATTCGTAAATGGTTCCTTTTCCTTTTGGGGTCTGAACAAATCCGTCACATCTATAATTGGTGTCTGGTACTTGATATTCACCTCCGTTTAGCGCATGAGAAATGCTTAAAGGATTTCCCCGTTGACGACTTTTTTCCATTAACCATTCCAACCACTGAATGGAAATCTTGCTGTAATTGTCGCGTTTTGTATAACCTTGAGAGGGTACTACTGCTATAGGACTCTTGAAATGTCGTCTTCCTATCTGTACATTTTCGTCGTTTCGTAAGTCAACTAATGACGTCCACGAATCATCGATGTTGACCACCTCTAAACCCTCAAGAGTATGAATGTCATACCAAGAACATTCCCCGTCTTTGGTGACTTCAATCTTGTACTTTCCTTTCAAAAATAGAGACTTGAAAATTCCCATGCACACGCTTGCAATGGTGACGAAATCAAAAGGGTCAACTCCTAACGTGGTTCCTTTCTTGATGGTCCCGTCTGCTTGTGCAGTGTGTTCTTTGATGGTCGTCACCTTAATCATTAAATTTCTAAATTCCAGACAGCCCCGTCTCAATATATCAACGTCCGAGCGACAATATTGCAACATTTCGTCTCGAAAGTGAAAAATTTCGCCCCATAGCGTTGCATACCACTCTGCAAGTTTTTTCCGCTCTCCGGTCGACATGGCATCGTATCCGTAATATTTTAACTCTGGATATGGTCCCACATAATTTTGATTGGCTTTGGTATTAAATAAATGGGGAAAATAACCTTTGCAGAGTTCCTGTAGACCAAAAGCTTCTGGTATTTTAGCTAGTTTCATGGGAAGGAAATTAAGGGAATCCACAAAAGTTAAATTTAGTTTTTGGGCAATGTGCATGTACATGATCTTGGAACCATTGTATATTATCTTGCTTGGTCGAATGGAGTGACGGTCGATGAGAACTTCCAAAACGGGGTACAAGTCAAAACTTTTGGCATTGTGTGCAACTAAAATCGAGTCTCTGCAGTGTTTACTGGTGATGTAAGCACAAAACTGCTCGGCAGCGCTGTCACTAGAAAACACGAGTTCCCTTTTACCACAGGTGCCGATACAAGGGGAATACAAATATTCTCCTTTTCGGGTCCGGGAACATTTTTCACATCGTGTTCCACAATGAAGACAGGTAGCACCCTCCACTAGTTCCTCTTCTTCACATTTGTGACAAGCGGTCTGCAATACAGCAAAGTTGACTTTGTGCTGTTGTAGACCGCAGGATGGATCACGACAATTCTGACACAGTCTACAGTTTGGACACTGGCGTTCCTCCTTAACACAATCACGACATCTGATGCAAGACGGTCTAAATCCTTTCTCGCAATGAAAATTGTCATCTTGACGCGTCTCAAAATCGTAGAAAATAAATTTCTTATTTCTCTTTTCTATATCAGAGGTATGCGATTTTTGATAACAATTGTGTTCCCCCAGTTGATATTCTCGACAGTTGGGGCACTGCCACTCCTGGCAAACATGTAAACTGGGAGAGCGCTTAGCACGTTCCAAAGTGACTCTACAATGTTTGCATTGGTAAAACAAGTCACAGGCAGGGGGATAACTCTCTTTCTTGACTACTCTCTGGTTTTTATGTCTTTCAAAACACTCCCTAGATCGACAGATCCGATGACAGGAACGACAACCCATTTGGACATCTGTTTTTGGGCAGTTGTCGCTTAAACATACTTCACACGAGGTGACACAAGAGTGTTTGGATTTATTTTTATACGGTTTTAAACAACTATGGCAAAAATACGACGCTTTAAAAAATCCTTGTATCCTTGCGATCCCGTGCCAGTGTTTTTCCTTTTCCGAATCCACGTGATACAAATAGAGACGAGGCTTACCCTGGTTTTCTGTGACCCTGACAAATTTGTTTCCCACTGCAGAGGATACAACATTGATAGAGACACCAAGCAAATTTTCAAATGGTTCGATATCATTCAGACTTAAATACCTGTCATTAGGCACACCGGCTTTTTTACACAACCTTATCGCCAGCTTCGTTTGCATTTTTTGTCTCGACTTTTTCAAGATATTGTCATAATATGTTTGAGAAACAGTGCGGTGTTTGATGGCGTGATCTAGCATCGTTCCAGGATCATCCCCCACTAATTTTTTCCACGCATCGGTATCTACTTTTTTACATGTTTTTAGAAAACACAGACCGATGGAAATAGCTATACATAAATTGTTTTGATTTTGTACGTGAAAAAGTGATTTTTTCCTTTCCACACTATTTTTAGGACCGAAAAGAGATGTAATGGGTAATTTTCTTGGGTTACCTCCCCCTTTAGGTAAGTCAATGGACCCGATGGTGACAAGCAGGTTTTCGTCTACAGGTAAACTTTCGTTCGAATTGAGTACTTTGGTAATCTCGGACATGACGACATCTGCATTCAAAATTTCCCAGGACTGTAACGGGACAACGATAGGATTGTTTAAACTAGGATGACTCAAGACCACCCTTCCGAGATCTGCATCGTGACCCCTGGCCTGCGACAACAGGTCGTCGAACATCTCGTGTAATTTAGTTGGTATATCTATTAATTTATCCCCCCTCCATTGCTCATTGAACTTGACTTTGAATGTGGTGTCACGGGCCAAATTTTTCTTGAAGGTCCGGGTATCCCTCTTCCATATAAAATAAGGTTTCTCTTCTTTTTCATCCCTACCACCGGACTGAATGCTGGTAAATGGCTCTTCATTGTCAAAGGATTGTCTAGGTTTCTTAAAATCAGGTCCAAGATCAAGAAGAAGCTCCTCCCATAAATTATCCATGTGGACTTCCTTCAATCGGTTTTCGACCTCATCGTCTCCGATTAAACCATTGGCTGCCGCAAACAAATTGATGCTATCCACATCATGCAAGGAGTCTAGTATCTCTTTTAACAGGCTACCGTCTGCCATTCTTTGAATAAAGTAAATAATATAAAGTTATATAACAATTATTAATCTATAGACCCTTTTCCTGTGACATATTTTGCTTAGTAGTTATTCCCCTTAGCCACCATCTTGTAGGGTAAAGCAGTTAATTTACCTATTTGAGCAAATAATTTTACCTTCAATTTTAAATTATGAATAAATAGAGGCTTTAATAAACGTATATTTAAAAAAATAGTTTTATCTTTACCTCAGTAACCAGTATAACTTATAATAATGAAGTGGTCTGGGAATGTTGACCTACAATATGGCGAACAAGTCTTGCTTAAATCACCTCAGTGGAAAACATTTAATTGCTATTTATATCCTCAATATCCCTCAAATATATTTTAAATCGTTTGTGTTTTCTATAATTAGGCACGTTTTATTTTTTCCCTCTCGCCCTCGCGTGTGTAATAATTTAGTCATCAAATTTACATGACTAAGGTAAGATTTTTTAATATATCAAATATCTAAAATCAACAAGAAAGATATATGAGATTTTTACTTTTATGTAAGAAATAAAAAAAATACAACCAGTTCTCTGTTTGAGACATTTTAAAACAATAAAAACATGTACATATTATACTTTATAATACTCTTTAACATTGCAACAAACTACAGTTCAAAATGATATTAATTCAGCCTATTTTCTGTCTGAGAAATCTTAAAACCATATATGGTGTAACTGATAAAAAAATATTTTTGAAAAAAAAAAACAAGATTAATAAAGAAATATGGTTAATAAATTTAAATTAAAGCTTTTCATAAAATTCTGATCACGGAGAACACCTCGTTTCATCTACTAATACGATTTTATCTTCTCTGTAATGTGTTATTTAAATCTTTTGTATTTTCTTCTGAGACGGAGAAAATTCCGAGAATCCAAATTAAATTGTGATATCTTTATAACGCAATTGACTTAGATTTTGTAATTTACAGAAAAGTTCTATCTTTATATAAAGTAATGATACAAATAATAAGTTCTTATAATTTTAGTCTAATAATTTTCATCGTACATACGCCATATATGGCTTTAAAAATCAACACACATATTATGCTTCCATAAGAAATACTGTCAGGTAACATTTATACATAAGCAACACTTTAAACTATAACAATGCAACCAATTCACTTCATACACTTTTATACCTTAAAAAACATTGAGTATTAACGAAAAAATAGTCAAATTATATACAGCCATAAAAACAAAAAATCAAGAGTATTTTATCAAACGTCTCTGCTTCCAAAAAATAAAAAAAAAATTATAAAAAAATGATAAAACAGACTTTAAGGGAAAAAGCCCCAAGAATATACCGGTAAACACCCGAGTCCTTGCTGGGATTCCTGACATTCTACATTTTTAAGTTTAATGTGGCCTTTGTCCTACCACGCGTCCTGGATGCAATGAAATCATCATCATCATCATCATCAACTGAATCATCTGATGGTGTGGTGGCTTTCGATGGGGGTGTATGTCTAAGCAGGGGAATCTGGCTCTCATTCAAGCACTGAGGAGGAGGAGGACTATTCCTTGGAGCTGGTGGTTCATCATCATGATCATCATCATCATCATCATCATCGTGGGGTGCCTGATCTGCGGGTGCGTCAACATCGTTATTTCCCTCCACAAGTTGATTACACTTTTTTGTCAACCATCTCTTCATGAGAAGCAACGCGACAGTAAAAGCTGTTGCCAGCAACAAAGCTATGAATCCTTAAATTTGAAAAAAAAAATAATGAAGTTTAATTATTTCCATTCAAATAACGTCTTCTTTATTTTCATTTAGATTACCAATTGAAAGTTTTTTTGCTTCTTAAATAAAATAATGTTTTTTCCACTTTAAAGACCAGACTTTATACAGCTAAAATTCAAATGTATTCTATTGAAAATAGAAATTAATTAAGGTACATATACCCAAGGTAATATAATGAACCAAATTACCCCAGGTCTTCTCCAAGATGGTCTCCCCATCCTCCGTGGTCATTGATTCAAGGAACTTTTTAATTCGATTCAACCCAGATACTGTAAAAAAAAAAAGAATAGCTTAACAAAAAAACTTTCATGATTTTTCAAAATCTCTCGAGACAATCAGTGTATTAAGTTAAATGTGTAATAAATAGATCCCCATTGTCTTTTCCTATTGATTACAACAGTTGGTATAGATTATACAAATTTTCAAAATGTTTAAAATAGGTAACACATGGATATATCAAAAAGTACCTGTTTGTTCTGTAGGGGTAGACAATGAAAGTGTAGTTTCTACAAGTTCTGTTGGGGCCGTTGTGTGGTTGGTGGTTCCTGCAAGTTCTGCTGGGGTCGTTGTGGGGTTGGTGGTTCCTACAGATTCTGTCGGGGCCGTTGTGGGGCTGGTGGTTCCTACAGGTTCTGTTGGGGTCGTTATTTGGTTGGTGCTTCCTGCAAGTTCTGTCATGGCCGTTGCGGGGTTGGTGGTTCCTGCAGATGATGATGATTATTTTTTAAAAAAAAAATAAAAAAAAAAAGCAATGCAACGTCTACATTACTTATGGTAAATATCAACTTTTAAGACTAAAAGCACATTTGTACATTTTTCTTAACACTCTTATGTAATTATCTTAATTTATTGTTTAGTATTAATACATTAGATATCACAAAATCGCCAAGTACACATTAGACATCAAGTAAACAAAAGAACTTTTTTTTTCCACTTGCCCTATGTAAATTAAATAATCAAAAATTGGTCATGCACTTTTATTTTTAAATGATAATTATTTCGGTAAATGAATATTTAACTTAAATTGTTTTCAATTGTATGTGTTGTTTACATTTGCTTTATATAACGACCTTCAGCCCGATTAGGACAAAATATTCATTCCGAGGACAAAATACCACGTGACATACACATTCTTTCATAACATCCTCGAGACTAACCTCAATCATGATTGGACAATATAGATCACATGGTATTTCATTCATAATTTTATTTGGGTCCAGGTGATTAAATAAAGCTAAGGAACGTTTGTGCGTTTAGACTCGATTAGAAATGGGAAATTGATGTTTAATGGACATTTGACCAAATTAAAATTTTCCCGTATAAAATGAAAGGACTTTTTTTCTACGTTCATGTGTGAAACGTGTCGTCAGTACAAAGTAAAATCATTATAGCTTAAAACACATTCCAGAAAAAAAAATGAAACCTTACCGTTACATGTTTTCCCCCTTCTGTCTTTGATCATGATTGGGTGTGGTGGAGCGCGATTAAATCTCACGATGACATTACAGGTCCTCACCCGTACCTGTGTCAGACGCTTGTACAGTGGCTGGAACGTTATTGTTGACAACTTACACGAACGATCACGTTACACGAACGATTCCGCACGATTAACGCACGATTTAACCTGTTACACGAACGATCTTTCACGTTCACGATTCTACACGTTACACGATCTTACACGATTGTTAACGCAAACGCACGATTCTTCACTCAAAATAGTTCAAAATATTTAGGAATCGATATTTTCAAAACGAAATACGGCTTTAATACTTATTTAAGATTTCAAAGAATTATTAACATTATCTCATAGACTTTGAAGAAAAAAACGGAAAATTATATTTCTGTAACTAAATATATGCAAGACTTAATAGTTTAGATTAAAAATAATTATTTCTAAGGTAATTCTCCGATCAAAAAAAAAACCGGATTTTGTTCGTTCTATTAGACGATGTACAAGTATTTGGGTCGTATAATTTGATTGAATTGGATATCATGATATGCAGAAAGGGGGATACGTATGATTGAACAAAAATGGCAGCATGGAATGACTTAAATCATAATTACAAATCTTATCCTTATGTTTCCAATGATTCAATGTCTGATAAACTTGCCAATTATTCAACTTTTTTATTTGCAGAAATTTAAAATTAATTAATTACAAATAGGCTCAAGAGATAAACACAGATAAACAAAACTCCCGAAAATCATGCCGTGCCCATGTATAATTGTCGACTAGTTATGTAAGCATTGAGAAATGTTTATTTCTTTGTTAAAAAAATATATTTATTTTCAATGAATTGATTTCAAGATTATCTTGACCACAATAAGAAGTAAATAATAATTAAAATCAGATTTTTCAAAAAGGCGTTAAAGATCTAAGAACGGTTTATCACAATATTGATCGAGCTATTTGACGAGAACTTGATATTGTACGACTTACTATATTGCTTGTTTACGGGCGATAATTAGTTCGTTCTGCATTCTATTATGTAAATTACGCTTTTTCATTTTATTTGGATTTTAATAAATAAATTAAGAAAAACATACAAGGGAAATGCTTATTTTACAAATAACATTCCCATAAAAACTTACAAAACGAAATTTACACGATTCTAAACACACAATCTCGCACGATTAAAAACGCACACGATTGAGTCTGATACACGAACGATCTTGCACGTTAAACGAACGATCACTCACGATATACGAACGATTCTACACGATTGGTTTGTCAACAATAACGTTCCAGCCACTGTAGTTGGGTCCCGTGTTCAGAACTGTGACGCAGTTACCACCTTGCGTACAATACGCGACATTTCCCACAATATCATAGCAAAGTTGACAACACAATACAGTTTGAAAAACTGTAAGGATAAGCACGATCACTTTAGAAGACATCTTTGGTCCCTTGCTGCGCAAATTAATTTGGCGGGAAAATCGCACGCGCTGACCATTGTTTTATATGTCTCATGACCCGTTTGTTTGTTTATGTAATGGGTTAGGAGGTTAAATAAGGGAGAGGAAATAGTAGGAGTCAAAGATTTATGGTAAAGCAATATAACCCTTTATTTTTTGTTGTTGATAAAGCATTGGATACCCTTTTTTAATTTTTGAAAGAAAAACACAATACACACGGAAAAAATAAAACAATCACGCGATAGTAAACATTCCCCTTACATGACCCTTTTACGGACATGCGATTCTAGAAAATGTGTCAGACTATGATCTTGATTTGGGTATCATCACAAGGTCAATTTATAAATAAGCATGGCCTGTGTTGTTTTAGTGTCTAGTCCACAAAATTCTACATTGCGAAGAATTTTTTTCATCCCATGTTATCGAAGTCATTTGCAAATCATACTCTTAAACTCTTTAGATGAAAACACGTAATTTGAGGAGAAAAATCAATAAATTTATTCAGATGGTGTGTTCCATCTATCGACAAGAAATTTTGGAAAAGGTGTCAGACTTTGAACCTGGTTTGCACATCTTTATGAATAAACTTGCATTCTGCTATCCTCTTGTACCATGGTGTATGAGACAAAACCATTTTCAAAAAATCTAAATTTGGACATCTCTCAATTATAATTTTACACTTTTACAAAGCACTCACGGGTATTAATAAAATCAATAATTTATTCTGGTGGAAGATGCTGGGTCTTTTTTTCTGAAATAAAAAGATCTTGACTAAATTCAAAATGGAATATTTTGAATAACTCTCTGAATATAGCATCATAAGATCGTTTCAGTCTTGCTAACATTTTTAAGGAATTTTATTACATTTGAAAAGTTAAAAATCAACTGAAAACAGATCCCTTATCTTTAAAATTTTTTCCTCGTAGTAGGGAAAAGATATACTTCATCAAGCTTTTTTTTTCTTTTCATTTTTTTTTTACAAATAAGGAAAGGGGTGACCTCAGTCTAGTAACTTGATAGACGAGGGTTCATGGAGAGTTAATATGTCAGCCAGGGGGAAGGGACAGGGGGTCAAGATTAGGTGACGGAGAATCCACGTGACCGTTTAAGCGCCGTTTATGAACCGACAATTTTTTTCCCAATATGGACTTCTCTTTCTTTTTTAACACAACTTCTGTTTTCCGAAATAAAAAGATCTTGACTAAATTCAAAATGGAATATTTTGAATAACTTTCTGAATATAGCATCATAAGATCGTTTCAGTCTTGCTTACATTTTTTAAGGAATTTTATTACATTTGAAAAGTTAATATTCAACTGAAAACAGATCCCTTATCATTATTTAGATATTTCTCCTCGTAATAGGGAACAGACACTTCATCAAGCTTTTTTTTTCATTTTTTTTTTACAAAGAAGGAAAGGGTTACCTCAGTCTAAGATAACTTGATAGACGAGGGTTCATGGAGAGTTTTCATGTCAGTCTGGGGGGGAAGGGATAGGGGGTCAAGATTAGGTGACGGAGAATCCACGTGACCGTTAAAGCGCCCTTTTACGAACTGGCAATTTTTATTTCCAAATATGGACATCTCTTTCTTTTGTTACACAAGTTCACTTACTATATAAACCCCTTATAATACTGCTTTTTTGTCATTACCATTCACAGTACGTATTCAGTTACTAATACATTTTTTAACG
>NW_026927758.1:0-31115 GCF_032062105.1 Saccostrea cuccullata
ACAAATACGGTCAAATACACGAAAGAGCTCTATGAACCCTAAGAAAGTTCTCAAAAAGCAACAAATTAAAATGGTCAACTGGAAAGACCAGATGTATAAATTTACAAGCAGTTTTGATTTTATGTCCTTAAGTTTTCCTCAAAGTTGTGAACTTCGAGTTCGTAACTGTAGCAGACTTAATTTAAAAAAATTTTCACCATCGATCATTTCATAATTTTCAGAAAACAATTCTCTATATTATCCAAGAAAAAAATTAAAATAATAAAGCTAATTTTTCTGTTCTTTATTTAAGAATTTAAAACATTTTTTTTTTATTTTTTTCTTCATCTACCAGGTCCTAAAAAATAAAATAAAAAAGAAGCTTGATAAATTGTTATGAAATGTGATTTATGTGAATACTTTCAATAAAGATCGATTATCACTGCTCACATTTTTTTCTCCAACATTTTAAACTTGCATGTATTTCATTGTTAATGGTAACATTTCATTATCAGCGGTATTTCACCGGAACTTTTGTAATTGTGTTTGATGAAAAAATTCAGTGAGTTAAGCGTGATAACTCCTGGTGACGTATATGTAATGAATTAAAGTATCGATTTTTTTCATGTTATATACAATAGTTAATGCATTTGATTTAAATGTTTCATTTTATAAAGCTAAATCAGGAAAGGGGGGGGGGGTCATAACGATGAGACACATCTCCGTTTCAGTAAAGAAAATTTATAATTTATTACCGAACAAATCGCGCTGATCAAACTCAGTTCGACCTTGCAGATTCACAACAGTAAAATTAATTACTATTATCATACATAACAAATACGGTAAAATACACGAAGAAGCTCTATGAACCCTAAAAGAGTTCTCACAACCAAACAAATTAAAATGTTCAACTGGAAAGACGAATGTACACTGTAACGGAGATCCAAGCTGTGCATTGGGTTATTAAAAGCCTGAGGTGGGCAGCATTTTACAAATGAATTTCAATAATTAATTTTATATCGTATTTCACTCATAGCGGGACATATCACCGTTAGTCCATAGGAACATTTTTAACTTATGAAAATTATAGAGGAATACAAAAATCAAACTACATTGTATTTTATTCTGTATCTTTTGTTTGAAACCAATCAAAAGGTTTCACTGACACTATATAGACGGACAAATTTTCTAACACACACTGAACGGCATGTATGGCACAGTGATATGTTGTCGAAAGATAAATTTTACTTTTTACAGTGTTAAAAAAAATAATTATACTCAGCGGGCAAAGCGTGATTACTCATGGTGACATATCGAAGTATCGATTTTTCATTATATATACATGTGTAGTAGTTAAGGGACTCTGTTCCTCAGCCATGAAGGACAACTCTTTAATTTATAATTTAATTCAAAAAGTATCAAAATGAAGCTTGAAAATTAAATCTTTTACTGCAACAATTTTCATTATATAGGTTTGAATATGTTTCAAGGTATCTTTGATGTTCTCAGAAAGGACTGATGTACAAATTTTCTAACACACCGAACGACAGGTATTGGGTATAGTGATTAAATACACCAATAGGGTTGTCCCAAAAACGTAGACAATGTATTTTCTCTTTGCGTATTTCTTTTCTTGCCATAGCAAAGAGTAACATTTTATGATCATGTATATATATACTATCATTCTATGAAAAATTAAAGAAACCATGAAGTACATCGGCGCACGAAAGCAACGTAATTTACGTCTCTTTATGGGCCCTTTTTCTGCTTTGAGGCTATTAACATCCAAATGAAATTTTTATAGTGAAAAACCACACTGGACTAAGGGAAAAAAAGCAGATTCAAATTTAGTCAAAATTAAATTAGTTGAAAGATCACCATAGTTTATGCAGCAGAGAATACACCTTGTTTGAACGTTCATGGCCCAGAACGTTCCCGAATGTCTGCGTTAAACAATCAGTACTCTTCTTTATGCATAACTATTTTTTTTTTCTAAAGAGGAAAAAATCTTTGAATCTCATACTATTAAAAAAACTTTTCTATTAAAATATAGTGTGTATCAAATATAAAGCATACCATAAACAATTTGTAACAATTTTCGTGCGCCGGGTTCGCGTTCAACGACGTCATTTTCATCAAACTCGATTCCAGTACCCCCTTGAAAATCTTGACACCAATCTTCTGTTACTTAAGCTATTTATATGAAAATTTGACATATTATAAAGATTTTGATTCTGGTTTTGATTTCAATTTTAATTCAATCTTTTACAGTTCCAAAGAAATAAAAGCAAATGTAATAGTTATATGCGTAATTATTCCGAATGCGCCGACAGACCATATCGGCCTTCATATAAATCGTCCCAATATAATTTATATGAAAGATATATAATTAAGAATTCACAATTTTAAAGAACATTGAATGTATTATGTCTATGCAAAATTTGGTCAGTATTGGTTGCGTGTTAAAAAAGTTATTAACATTGTCTACGACTTTTTGGGACAACCCTCGTATCTTGAATGGATCTATATAATCATTCATGTCTGAAGTTAAGAACTGTTTACTTGCTTCATTAAAAAGCAAAGAAAAAAAAGAAAACGGCATATATTCTTAATTCTATAGTATAGATAAAATCAGAAGTATCAAATTAAAACAAACAATAAAATGCAGTATTGCATTGAGAATAGATATTTTTTATATACATACATGAACAGATTTAAAAATGAAAGAATAATCCACAGTGAAAACATGAATATTGTTGGGTTTTTTTTCAATTTTCATTAAATGACTCTTGTTTTTCGTCCCAATTCTCTCCCTCTATTCGGAGATCTTAAATATTGAGGGAGAGAGGTGTCACCCTTCTTTGCAAATTCACATTGTTTCACTTTTTCTTGCATTGGAGCACAGTAATTTGACAGAAATGGATCCAATTCCTCATCCCAATTCTCTCCCTCTATTACGGAGTCTTTATATAGAGGGAGAGAAGTGTCACCCTTCTTTTTTATTAAATTGTCCCTTTCTAGCCACCCGTCGTGTCATTTCGTATCCTCACAGTAACGGTAATGTTTTGCACCTTCACCTCTTTTAATTTGATGAGAAAAGTTATATTCACATGTAGTGAAGTTTTTTAAGTCCTCGATTGAAATATTTTTTGGCATTTTATTAAATGTCGAGGTAATCTTCCCCTCTGCACAACATGCGTTTTGTCATATGGACAAATAACCAGATCAGTGCAATCCATATATATATCGTGCCATTTTTTTTTTCAAAGAATATTCAATAAATTCAAGTAGACTTCCAGAAGGTAAAGCATCCAGTGAGTAAATGAGAAAAATTAACAGTTGATCCGCTTTTAGATGCTACATTTTCATGCATGAATAGTAGTCCATAAAGTCTATACCTTAGTGTCTCCATAGGAACCTACTTTGTTAGGGAAAAGCTATATTTAAAATAGGTACAAGTCTACTGTCTGCTATATTTAGAAAAGGTATACAGAGCATCTTAGAATATAATTATGAGAGAGTGGATTATTTCATAATAATCCAGACATCATTTTACTGTAGCAAAGCATCATGAAAAGTATTTACCCCCTATTAAGAAGAAAGGGCGCCAAGTGGTACCAATGTTCAATTTTGTCTTTTTTTAACGTCCGAACGATTACCTGTCTAACAGATCTCCCGCTCTTAGCTAGCCATAACAAGGGTTACGCAATACTGATGGCTTGTTCGGTGATTCTGAATACACACAATCTTGCTACATGTCCAGAATGACCGTTTTCTCTACGTTCTCACGCTTCCATACCCAAAACTATTACACAACCACTGCTAGGACTCTTTCTGTACCTCATTTGAAAATCTTTTGTCGGTGGATCAAGTTGTTATATTATTATCAGTATTTTTTATTCTGATCATGGCGTTAATATTTCAGATGATTTTCTGCGTTACTTTTGTCGTCGTAAATGCACTTAAACCTTTTTTCCCACGGAGTTGTGTTGTAAAACCTGGCTTTATTAATTGCATAGGAGTTAACTTAAAAGACGTAAAAACAAATGTTATTCATGACAATATACAGAGACTTGTACTTGGAAGAGTTGAAAATTTAATGATTAGTGATAAGGAGTTCCCCAATTTGCAGTTTTTTGAGATCACATCAACCGAACTATCATGCCAAGAGATTCATGATTTATTTCCATTTGCCACAATAAGACGAAATGGAGTTGTATGCACTAAGGTATGTAAATAATAATACAATAAATACTGTGAAAAGAAAATGAAAAAAACGGTTAAAAAAAAACACTTGAACGTAAATTCGACCAAAACAATCAAACAAACAAAGAACTTCACACACGCACACCCCTCACACACTTAATTGAAAATTATCACGAGAATTTAAAAAAAATAGTACATAACTGTAGATATCTCAATTTGTATTTCAGGCTTCAACTTTTCAACATTATACCACAACGTTTCCACCCGACACTGCTGAATCTGCCACTTTTGAAGAGCACACACACCCAAGTTCTGTTCAGCCGACCCCGCAGAATTTTCAAGTGACATCTTTAGGTTTGTATATGTATGGTTACCCCCCCCCCCTTCTCTTCCAAATAAAAGTGTGTACACAAATGAACTATATGTGTAACTCTAAATTAATTTTATAACATTTAAATTGTAGAGATTCACTGGAAAATCATTACATTTACCTTCATTACCATAATCGCTGTGACATTAATCATAATTGCAACTGTATGCTGCTTAAGTCGTCGTCGTCGAAGACGTACTATGAATCGAACCGACATCGTTCACATGGACAGTTTACCTAAAGCTGTGTACGATGACATTTCTTTAGAGGAATATAAAAGAGAATAAGGTTTTTTTTTTATTTTTTATTTTAACAGTTTGGATGCTGGCTGGAATAATTATCATGATTTCAACCCTTGTGTGTTGGTGTAAGTGTGTAGAAACCTTGATTTTGGAATTAAATAATTATGTGTTTAACGAAAGACTCAACGAGGAAGAACAAAGAGAAAGAAGAACGGAGCCTAATGTTCATGTATATCATCTTCGACCACGAGAGGACATGCGTCGTCCTGCAAGATATAGACCATAAGTCTACACCGAAGACTTTTTAAATCAGACTAGTATACATGTACTTTAACATGAAGGAAATTTAGGTCTCACATTCACAACAGATATATCTTAAACACATTAATGTATTATTGAACTAATGTTTGTTAGATTTTTTTTCTTGGTTACAACATTTGTTCTTTTTTAGTAAAATGTAGTTGCATTTTGTAAAAAAAAAATTGGGTAAAATGATAATAGTTTTTTTTTGTCTAGCTTTGTTTTCAATTTTAAATATGTAATTCGTTTGTTATTTTGATTTACGATTTATGATGAATGTTGAGCTTGAATTCTGATGTCAAAATTATTTTGTCGTAAACTCAAAACTTTATATAGCGAGTCTCACATTCACATCAGGTGTATTTTAAACACATTAGTGTATTGTTGAACTAAAGTTTGAAAGTTATTTTCTTGGTTACAACATTTGTTCTTTTTAAGTAAAATGTAGTCGATTTTTTTTAGAAAAGAATTTCTAGGTTTGTTTTAAATTATGATTATTTAATTTGTTTGTTATTTTAATTTACGATTTTTTTTATTTGTTACAACATTTGTTCTTTTTAGTAAAATGTAGTCGCATTTTGTAGAAACATTTTTCTAGCTTTGTTTTAAATTTTGATTATTCAATTTGTTTGTTATATTGATTTACGATTTAAGATGAATGTTAGGTTTGAATTCTGATGTCCAAATTATTTTGTCGTAAACCCGAAACTTAAGAACATTAAATTCTTAGGTCAAATATTTCTGTCATTTCTGAAAAGAAAAAAATCAAAGAATATGAGTAGTTTTAATAAAACAATTATTTCAAATACTTTCTTTTGTA
Source organism: Saccostrea cuccullata (assembly GCF_032062105.1). Classification (NCBI taxonomy): domain Eukaryota; kingdom Metazoa; phylum Mollusca; class Bivalvia; order Ostreida; family Ostreidae; genus Saccostrea; species Saccostrea cuccullata. The sequence continues at coordinate 5,918 of NW_026927758.1, forward strand.
TAACATGATTTGAAGTTTGATGACTAGTAATCAAATTCAATAAATTTGTTTTATTTATTGAATTATTTTTATTGACTTATCGACATTTTCCTTTGTATTTTCGGATAACAACCGATAAAAAAATTAAATCGTATCATAATAGGCAAGTGTCATTTTATGTTAATGCACATAAAAAAAGTGCCCCGATTAAACTATTTTAATAGTATTTCACAAAACTTGATGAATTGTATTCATCAATATTTCCTGAGCATTAACTTCGGAAAGTTCGTTATTGAGCAGTGCTTTGAAATTAAAAGTGATTGTTAACTGAATAAAAGACATGCTGTTATTTATCAACGACACATTTGGAATTTTTCGAACGCAAATACACCTTGCGCTCAAGAGCGCTAATGCGCTCCTCCAGATCATCGAATCTGTCGTGATCAAACGACTTCCACAGAAAAGTGTTCTAACACATGTGAGAGTTTGTTCTTTGCAGTTTTAAACGTATATTCTTATTTTTCTGCACAAATGCGTCAATAATATTATTTCGGGGTAGTGAAAACTTGTATACTGAGTGTATAAAGATTGATAATATTTTATGTATCGTGTCACGGGACTTCGGTTTATACGGTCTCATCTGAAGGACCGGTCTCCACGTGCCACATTGGGATTCGATCCCGCGTCGTAATAATTGACTCCTTAGATAAAGAAAAACTGTAACAAGGAAGGGACTTGTAAATTTATCGTTATTATAACTCCCAATACACCCGAAATCAATGTAATTAAACACTCGCGAGGAACTTCTATTCAACTGTGTCACTAATGATTGGCTTCGATAATGACCAGTCTTCATGAAAATGTGTTGATGAGATTTAATATATAACAATATTGAGTTTAAAGTTTGACTTAATCTGAGTGTGGCGGCGGTGAAATCGGTTGGTAACTGTCTGCGGCGGCGCCGTTATTGTCTGATGTTTATTTCTTGTCTGCGGCTACATGTAATGAGACATTTGTATGTGGGTAGTCCACTTGACACACTATTACCGACTTATTTCACCGCCCCACAAAGATCACGCGGCACCGCCGCCGCAGACAAGAAATAAACATCAGACAATAACGGCGCCGCCGCAGACAGTTACCAACCGATTTCACCGCCGCCACACTCAGACAAGACATATAGAAATATCAACAGAAAACCATCACCTGCGGTGCCGCCGCCGATTGCTGGCAGCGGCGCCGCCGCACACTATTAAAGACCGATTTCACCGCCTCCTCACAAAGATCACCGCCTGTGGTGGCATCGCTGCGTGCAATCGGTGGCGGCGCCGCCGCCGCCGCCGCAGGTGGTGATTTTTAATTTGATTGCAATTGCGGACCGGTTCCACCACAACCGCACGCATGCAGGAAATGTACAGATCACCGCCTGCGGTGGCGCCGCCGCACGGAATCGCCGTGCGTATGACACTAGAAATTTTACACCCATTTCTTTTTCCTTTAAGGCATGAAATTATATTTTAAAAAATGGGTACGAGCATACATGTTATGAAAGCCAGTATCCTAGGTGCTTGCTTCATTAGCATCATAAAAAAAACAATAGTGGAATTTACAGATTTATATCTCTATCACCCATGGACATCACGTTAACATTGTGACAATTTAATATTCTTTACCATCGCGATTACTTTACCCTAAGGCTTTATTAATGGATTTTAAGATGTTGGCATACCGCATTGCTAGAATCATAAAAGGTAAATATACAAGTAATACCAGAGGTAATTAAAAGAAAATTAACTGCAATCAATTTAAGACCCTTTAATGTAAAAGAAAGTCCTTGTGATGCATTTATAAATTCATTCAAAATTTATAAAGTTTTAACTTTTAATTGCAACACGTTATTAAAAAACACGTTCGAGAAATATTTTGAAATCCGTTTAAGATATTAATAATAGCCACGGTTTCACAATTCTGTAAGAAGATACCTAACTCTAGTCGACAACGAATGTCAAGAGTTATCTATCTTTGAGTACATAATACTAGTATACTAATGGGTAAGGCGATACATGTTTTCGTGCAATATCTACTTCGGTATCAAATTTTTTATAGTTTATTCCAATATCTTTTTTTTTTCACCTAGACATAATTATCAGAAATACACGTCCTTCTATGCAAATTCACTCTATGTACATATTCAATCTTAGTTAAGAACTGCATGATCCATTTAATTAAGCACGCGGATCAAGTGGACTACCCATATACAAATGTCTCATTACATGTAGGGAGTGAGTAAACGTTAGAAATCCTGTTGAGATTAACACTGCTTTTTAAACTTTTATCAGATTAAGTCAAACTTTAAACTCAATATTGTTATATATTAAATCTCATCAACACATTTTCATGAAGACTGGTCATTATCGAAGCCAATCATTAGTGACACAGTTGAATAGAAGTTCCTCGCGAGTGTTTAATTACATTGATTTCGGGTGTATTGGGAGTTATAATAACGATAAATTTATAAGTCCCTTCCTTGTTACAGTTTTTCTTTATCTAAGGAGTCAATTATTACGACGCGGGATCGAATCCCAATGTGGCACGTGGAGACCGGTCCTTCAGATGAGACCGTATAAACCGAAGTCCCGTGACACGATACATAAAATATTATCAATCTTTATACACTCAGTATACAAGTTTTCACTACCCCGAAATAATATTATTGACGCATTTGTGCAGAAAAATAAGAATATACGTTTAAAACTGCAAAGAACAAACTCTCACATGTGTTAGAACACTTTTCTGTGGAAGTCGTTTGATCACGACAGATTCGATGATCTGGAGGAGCGCATTAGCGCTCTTAAGCGCAAGGTGTATTTGCGTTCGAAAAATTCCAAATGTGTCGTTGATAAATAACAGCATGTCTTTTATTCAGTTAACAATCACTTTTAATTTCAAAGCACTGCTCAATAACGAACTTTCCGAAGTTAATGCTCAGGAAATATTGATGAATACAATTCATCAAGTTTTGTGAAATACTATTAAAATAGTTTAATCGGGGCACTTTTTTTATGTGCATTAACATAAAATGACACTTGCCTATTATGATACGATTTAATTTTTTTATCGGTTGTTATCCGAAAATACAAAGGAAAATGTCGATAAGTCAATAAAAATAATTCAATAAATAAAACAAATTTATTGAATTTGATTACTAGTCATCAAACTTCAAATCATGTTATACAAAAGAAAGTATTTGAAATAATTGTTTTATTAAAACTACTCATATTCTTTGATTTTTTTATTTTCAGAAATGACAGAAATATTTGACCTAAGAATTTAATGTTCTTAAGTTTCGGGTTTACGACAAAATAATTTGGACATCAGAATTCAAACCTAACATTCATCTTAAATCGTAAATCAATATAACAAACAAATTAAATAATCAAAATTTAAAACAAAGCTAGAAAAATGTTTCTACAAAATGCGACTACATTTTACTAAAAAGAACAAATGTTGTAACAAATAAAAAAAATCGTAAATTAAAATAACAAACAAATTAAATAATCATAATTTAAAACAAACCTAGAAATTCTTTTCTAAAAAAAATCGACTACATTTTACTTAAAAAGAACAAATGTTGTAACCAAGAAAATAACTTTCAAACTTTAGTTCAACAATACACTAATGTGTTTAAAATACACCTGATGTGAATGTGAGACTCGCTATATAAAGTTTTGGGTTTACGACAAAATAATTTTGACATCAGAATTCAAGCTCAACATTCATCATAAATCGTAAATCAAAATAACAAACGAATTACATATTTAAAATTGAAAACAAAGCTAGACAAAAAAAAACTATTATCATTTTACCCAATTTTTTTTTTACAAAATGCAACTACATTTTACTAAAAAAGAACAAATGTTGTAACCAAGAAAAAAAATCTAACAAACATTAGTTCAATAATACATTAATGTGTTTAAGATATATCTGTTGTGAATGTGAGACCTAAATTTCCTTCATGTTAAAGTACATGTATACTAGTCTGATTTAAAAAGTCTTCGGTGTAGACTTATGGTCTATAACTTGCAGGACGACGCATGTCCTCTCGTGGTCGAAGATGATATACATGAACATTAGGCTCCGTTCTTCTTTCTCTTTGTTCTTCCTCGTTGAGTCTTTCGTTAAACACATAATTATTTAATTCCAAAATCAAGGTTTCTACACACTTACACCAACACACAAGGGTTGAAATCATGATAATTATTCCAGCCAGCATCCAAACTGTTAAAATAAAAAATAAAAAAAAAACCTTATTCTCTTTTATATTCCTCTAAAGAAATGTCATCGTACACAGCTTTAGGTAAACTGTCCATGTGAACGATGTCGGTCCGATTCATAGTACGTCTTCGACGACGACGACTTAAGCAGCATACAGTTGCAATTATGATTAGTGTCACAGCGATGATGGTAATGAAGGTAAATGTAATAATTTTCCAGTGAATCTCTACAATTTAAATGTTATAAAATTAATTTAGAGTTACACATATAGTTCATTTGTGTACACACTTTTATTTGGAAGAGAAGGGGGGGGGGGGGTAACCATACATATACAAACCTAAAGATGTCACTTGAAAATTCTGCGGGGTCGGCTGAACAGAACTTGGGTGTGTGTGCTCTTCAAAAGTGGCAGATTCAGCAGTGTCGGGTGGAAACGTTGTGGTATAATGTTGAAAAGTTGAAGCCTGAAATACAAATTGAGATATCTACAGTTATGTACTATTTTTTTTAAATTCTCGTGATAATTTTCAATTAAGTGTGTGAGGGGTGTGCGTGTGTGAAGTTCTTTGTTTGTTTGATTGTTTTGGTCGAATTTACGTTCAAGTGTTTTTTTTTAACCGTTTTTTTCATTTTCTTTTCACAGTATTTATTGTATTATTATTTACATACCTTAGTGCATACAACTCCATTTCGTCTTATTGTGGCAAATGGAAATAAATCATGAATCTCTTGGCATGATAGTTCGGTTGATGTGATCTCAAAAAACTGCAAATTGGGGAACTCCTTATCACTAATCATTAAATTTTCAACTCTTCCAAGTACAAGTCTCTGTATATTGTAATGAATAGCATTTGTTTTTACGTCTTTTAAGTTAACTCCTATACAGTTAATAAAGCCAGGTTTTACAACAGAACTCCGTTGAAAAAAAGGTTTAAGTGCATTTACGACGACAAAAGTAACGCAGAAAATCACCTGAAATATTGAAGCCATGATCAGAATAAAAAATACTGATGATAATATAACAACTTGATCCACCGACAAAAGATTTTCAAATGAGGTACAGAAAGAGTCCTAGCAGTGGTTGTGTAATAGTTTTGGGTATGGAAGCGTGAGAACGTAGAGAAAACGGTCATTCTGGACATGTAGCAAGATTGTGTGTATTCAGAATCACCGAACAAGCCATCAGTATTGCGTAACCCTTGTTATGGCTAGCTAAGAGCGGGAGATCTGTTAGACAGGTAATCGTTCGGACGTTAAAAAAAGACAAAATTGAACATTGGTACCACTTGGCGCCCTTTCTTCTTAATAGGGGGTAAATACTTTTCATGATGCTTTGCTACAGTAAAATGATGTCTGGATTATTATGAAATAATCCACTCTCTCATAATTATATTCTAAGATGCTCTGTATACCTTTTCTAAATATAGCAGACAGTAGACTTGTACCTATTTTAAATATAGCTTTTCCCTAACAAAGTAGGTTCCTATGGAGACACTAAGGTATAGACTTTATGGACTACTATTCATGCATGAAAATGTAGCATCTAAAAGCGGATCAACTGTTAATTTTTCTCATTTACTCACTGGATGCTTTACCTTCTGGAAGTCTACTTGAATTTATTGAATATTCTTTGAAAAAAAAAAATGGCACGATATATATATGGATTGCACTGATCTGGTTATTTGTCCATATGACAAAACGCATGTTGTGCAGAGGGGAAGATTACCTCGACATTTAATAAAATGCCAAAAAATATTTCAATCGAGGACTTAAAAAACTTCACTACATGTGAATATAACTTTTCTCATCAAATTAAAAGAGGTGAAGGTGCAAAACATTACCGTTACTGTGAGGATAAGAAAAGACACGACGGGTGGCTAGAAAGGGACAATTTAATAAAAAAGAAGGGTGACACTTCTCTCCCTCTATATAAAGACCCCGTAATAGAGGGAGAGAATTGGGATGAGGAATTGGATCCATTTCTGTCAAATTACTGTGCTCCAATGCAAGAAAAAGTGAAACAATGTGAATTTGCAAAGAAGGGTGACACCTCTCTCCCTCAATATTTAAGATCTCCGAATAGAGGGAGAGAATTGGGACGAAAAACTAGAGTCATTTAATGAAAATTGAAAAAAAACCAACAATATTCATGTTTTCACTGTGGATTATTCTTTCATTTTTAAATCTGTTCATGTATGTATATAAAAAATATCTATTCTCAATGCAATACTGCATTTTATTGTTTGTTTTAATTTGATACTTCTGATTTTATCTATACTATAGAATTAAGAATATATGCCGTTTTCTTTTTTTTCTTTGCTTTTTAATGAAGCAAGTAAACAGTTCTTAACTTCAGACATGAATGATTATATAGATCCATTCAAGATACGTACATTGGTGTATTTAATCACTATACCCAATACCTGTCGTTCGGTGTGTTAGAAAATTTGTACATCAGTCCTTTCTGAGAACATCAAAGATACCTTGAAACATATTCAAACCTATATAATGAAAATTGTTGCAGTAAAAGATTTAATTTTCAAGCTTCATTTTGATACTTTTTGAATTAAATTATAAATTAAAGAGTTGTCCTTCATGGCTGAGGAACAGAGTCCCTTAACTACTACACATGTATATATAATGAAAAATCGATACTTCGATATGTCACCATGAGTAATCACGCTTTGCCCGCTGAGTATAATTATTTTTTTTAACACTGTAAAAAGTAAAATTTATCTTTCGACAACATATCACTGTGCCATACATGCCGTTCAGTGTGTGTTAGAAAATTTGTCCGTCTATATAGTGTCAGTGAAACCTTTTGATTGGTTTCAAACAAAAGATACAGAATAAAATACAATGTAGTTTGATTTTTGTATTCCTCTATAATTTTCATAAGTTAAAAATGTTCCTATGGACTAACGGTGATATGTCCCGCTATGAGTGAAATACGATATAAAATTAATTATTGAAATTCATTTGTAAAATGCTGCCCACCTCAGGCTTTTAATAACCCAATGCACAGCTTGGATCTCCGTTACAGTGTACATTCGTCTTTCCAGTTGAACATTTTAATTTGTTTGGTTGTGAGAACTCTTTTAGGGTTCATAGAGCTTCTTCGTGTATTTTACCGTATTTGTTATGTATGATAATAGTAATTAATTTTACTGTTGTGAATCTGCAAGGTCGAACTGAGTTTGATCAGCGCGATTTGTTCGGTAATAAATTATAAATTTTCTTTACTGAAACGGAGATGTGTCTCATCGTTATGACCCCCCCCCCTTTCCTGATTTAGCTTTATAAAATGAAACATTTAAATCAAATGCATTAACTATTGTATATAACATGAAAAAAATCGATACTTTAATTCATTACATATACGTCACCAGGAGTTATCACGCTTAACTCACTGAATTTTTTCATCAAACACAATTACAAAAGTTCCGGTGAAATACCGCTGATAATGAAATGTTACCATTAACAATGAAATACATGCAAGTTTAAAATGTTGGAGAAAAAAATGTGAGCAGTGATAATCGATCTTTATTGAAAGTATTCACATAAATCACATTTCATAACAATTTATCAAGCTTCTTTTTTATTTTATTTTTTAGGACCTGGTAGATGAAGAAAAAAAGAAAAAAAAAATGTTTTAAATTCTTAAATAAAGAACAGAAAAATTAGCTTTATTATTTTAATTTTTTTCTTGGATAATATAGAGAATTGTTTTCTGAAAATTATGAAATGATCGATGGTGAAAATTTTTTTAAATTAAGTCTGCTACAGTTACGAACTCGAAGTTCACAACTTTGAGGAAAACTTAAGGACATAAAATCAAAACTGCTTGTAAATTTATACATCTGGTCTTTCCAGTTGACCATTTTAATTTGTTGCTTTTTGAGAACTTTCTTAGGGTTCATAGAGCTCTTTCGTGTATTTGACCGTATTTGTTAATCGAACTTACGGTGATATGCCCCACTAATAGTGAAATACGATATAAAATCAATTATTGAAATCGACGTGTGAAATGTCCACACCGGGCTTTTGATAAGCCATACGCACAGCGGGGATCTCCACAACGTTTTCAACACTGTAACATCAGCATCTATTCACAACATTGTTAAAACTTATGCTTATGGCTTTTAGAAGTACACATTGAACATTGTTCATGGTTATTTTTCTCTATAATTATGAATGAATGTCAACGAATGTGAAGAGTTTTCCATCTTTGAGTACATAACATACAAATGGGTGGGGAGATACATGTTGTCGTGCAATATCTAGCAAATGTATTACTACTCTTTTTTTTCATCTTTTTTTTTCCTCAGTTGACCATTTCAATGTGCTACTTTGTGTATAGACTTTGGGTGCAGTAAGCATCATCGATACCGAGATGAGTTGCATCGTTTAACCTCGATTTCTCATTTCGGATTATGTATGAACCATGAAAAATAAACTGTATAAATCACCTATCATGTCAATTGAAATATCGATATTTTACCTTGATCCCAGAGATGTCCCCACGAGTTATCAATGAATAGTTTCTGGGGGTTTTACCACTGTAAATGTACAATTATCTTTCGACTGTCACTGCACCCAATACCATGTCGTCCGGCGTTAGAATATCATTAAAATCTATCTAGTGTATCAATGAAACCTCTTTGGTTGGTTTTATATGATATAGAATAAAATACAATATTGATTTTTTGTTGTCCGCTAAAATTTTCAATGTTTAACAAATGTTCCCATCGACTAACGGTGATCTGTCCTGCTATTAGTGAAATACAATATAAAATCAATGATTTAAATCGACGTGTGAAATAGGGTCCACATCGGGCTTTTAATAAGGTATACGCACAGCGGGGATCTCCGTTACAGTGTTCATCCGTTTTCGACACTGTAATGTCAGTCTATCTAACTATTCACAGCATTGTTAAAACTTATGCTTATGGCTTATAGAAGTACATATTTTAACAGTGTTCATGTAAATTTTTCTCTTGTTTTACATCGCATTAAATTCTCTCCGAATACTGTTTAAATAACCTATCCCGTTAACAGATCATTTCCTCTTCGTTGATTGTATTAATATTTCATTAAATAAAGTATATATATTCCCAATAAACACGCATGTGTACGTATACAGTGTCAAAAAATTAAATCAATTATTTAGTCTTAAATTTATACACTGGTTAATACTTCATAACAAAAACCACCTGTGGTGTGCTCCACCCCTTTTCCCCTCATTCATTCTGGTGACTCATTGGACTGGGGTCCGTCCTCTGACGTCATTGATGTGTAAATTTGATGTGCAAATTTGATAAAAGGAGCATATATTCCCGCACACTATACTACTTGTAACATTTTTTTTTTATTTTTTTCATTTAATTTTTTTTTTATTACTGCATTAAAAAAATATATTGCAATTATGTGTTATGTCACTCTGCAAACTGATTGTTGTAAAAAAAACCATTAATCAAAATCAAATTAATCTTGATATATCAATTTGAAATGCATTTTGAAAATAAAGAGCTGGTCATCCAGTGATGAAGTGCTTTGACAGACAATAAATTACAATTAAGAGAATAAGAGAAGAGAGATCTTTAATTCTTGTGCCTTATTCCCTGGAGATTTGATAACACACACACGCTTGATAAGAGATATTAGCCTAAACAAATTCCAACACCAAACCATTATAACATTTTTAAAAAATTTTTTCATTTAATTTTTTTTACTACTGCATTAAAAATATATATTGCAATTATGTGTTATGTCACTCTGCAAACTGATTGTTGAAAAAAAACCATTATACAAAATCAAATTAATCTTGATATTTCAATTTGAAATGCATTTTGAAAATAAAGAGCTGGTCATCCAGTAATGAAGTGTTTTGACAGACAATAAATAACAATTAAGAGAATAAGAGAAGAGAGATCTTTAATACGCAAGTTTCGAGATTATCTCCCTTGGTGCGCTCTTTCGTTTAGGAGAGGAGTTTGGTTGCCGCGTAAACAAACAGGTGGGACAGTTATTCATTATTGTATATATCGCATCATCAATATACTGATTAATCGTAGCTATATAATAGTAAGGATGCACTGTTCAACTCGAGAATAACCAAATCAAAGTAAAGGTGGCGTTTTTTTAAATAAAAAAAAATCGAAACAAAAAGAAAAGTCAGTGGACGTTATACTTTTCAGATGAGGGAAGAGATATATGGACCTCTAATAAATACGGTAAACATGAATCTGATCAATATATGTCGGCAATCTAAATGACACATTGATATCTTCCCTTATTATAACTTCAAAAAACCCACTAACTTTTTAGAGAATTGCTTGTACAATCAAGAAAATCTTTTACATTTTATAAAGACCACGACGTTTTTTTCGTTTTCAAGTACCATATAATTGAAAGTACATATGTAAATATACACAGTTGAGCTTGATAAAATCATAAAATGCATCACTGTTTAACAATTATATCTTTCTATAACATTAAATAAATTTTAAAAGCCATAAACATCGTTCATTTCTTTATGCACGTTTGTATACATGAACAAACTGTCCCACCTCCTTGCTGAAATGGATACTTTTTGCGCCTCTATCGCAGGAGAGTTACAATCTCGAAACTCGCGTATTCTTGTGCCTTATTCCCTGGAGATTTGATAACACACACATGCTTGATAAGAGATATGCCTAAACAAATTCCAACACCAAACTCATTAATTTATCTTTAACTGGATGCATGTCCAGTCATTATTCCCAAGAGACAAATGAAATTACATTATCTTCTGTGCAATGTAAAAATTGTTTTTAACACTTGATGATGTTTCTTTAAGTTTTTATGAGTAGTTTTAAGCTGTAGTTCGCGTTTTTGTACAGATATTCTAGATTCTATATCTCAAACCTTATACATGAGTCCAAAATGAACAAGTCAATTAACATTTTTAAAAACCGGTGAAATGCAGAAAAATGAACAAAAAGAGTTGGAAATTCCAGGTGCACAACTTCAGATTAATCCTTGCAATAGTTTCTGAGAAACGGTCCAGACAAAACCACAAAATAAAAATGGAAAAACACCTGTAAAATTCAAAATAATAAACCAATCAAGATGAAAATTTCAGGTGCTCAACTTCATATGGTGAATAATATGTGTACAAATTTTCAGACAATTCCTTACAATAGTTTCTGAGTAATGGTCCGGACAAAATCTCGTCTACAGACAAACAGACAGACAGATGGATGGACAGACGGACATGGTGATTCCAATATACCCCCCCTAAACTTCGTTTGCAGGGGGTATAAAAATGTTACTGCGTTTGAACATTTTTTAACCAGTTTGTTTGTTTCGATTCTCTTTTGGGAATTTTCTTCAATGAAATTGGGAAAAACACATACTTTTTACCATTGGGAATGGGGCCTTATACAGGCCCCCTACGACCCCTAAAAAAACCCTGGTTTGACGCGGATGATTTAGAATTTGACGAGGAAAACTTAACACAATTCCAGGGTGACGAATGGATGCAAGGAAACTTACACTTCCGTGATTTCAATATCTACGGTGAGAAAAAAATTAATGTCGATCTCGGAGAAAACGCAGAAATGATAGATTTTGTGAAACTTTTTATTGATGATCATGTTATGGACATTATGGTTCAAGAAACCAACAAGTATGCCGCAGATTTCTTGGCGTCTCTGCAGGGACAAAATCTGAAACGTCAGTCAAGATTCAGGAAATGGAATGACGTTTCGCAGGATGACATGATGAGGTTTTTGGCCATTATAATCGGTATGAGACTTGTCCAGCTCCAAGATATCCAAGATTATTGGTCTAAAGACGAATTATTGGAGACCCCAGGCCTCAGAAAAATATTGCCCAAGAATAAATTCCTTCTGATGTTGTCTTTGTTGCACGTTTGCAACAATGACAATAACATTCCACGAGGACAGGACGGACATGACCCCATCTTCAAAATAAGAAGAATATTTGACCACCTGAAGCAGAAGTTTGCTGATGTGTACTCCCCAGGTGAAAATGTAGCCATAGATGAAGGTATGGTTGCATGGAGAGGTAACCTTTCCTTCAGAGTTTACATGCCGGACAAGCCTGACAAATTCGGGGTAAAATTCTTCATGTTCTGTGACTCGTCCAATGGATACTGTTCACAAATTGAAATCTACACTGGTTCCTCAGATGCACCATCAGAAAAAGAAAAAATCTATGACCTGGTCATGAGACTAATGAAACCATACCTCAACAAAGGACACAAACTATATGTGGACAATTTTTAATACGTCACCTGTCCTGTTCCACGATTTGAGACAGCATTTGACAGGAACTTGTGGTACGATGAGATCAAACCGTAGAGGAGTTCCAAATGAAATCAAAAATGTGATATTAAAGAAAGGAGAGTCTGTTGGAATGACAAATGGAACATTACAAGTGTTGAAGTGGAAGGACAAGAGGGATGTTCTCATGTGTTCCTCTATCCACAATGCAGACCTCGTCGTCGTACCCGGCAGGAATGATAGAACAACAGGAGAACCAGTCCGCAAACCTCAGTGTATCCTGGACTACAACAAGCATATGGGTGCTGTTGACCGATATGATCAGATGATCGTATATCCAGCTTTCAAAAGGAGAACAATCAAATGGTGGAAGAAAGTGTTCTTTCACCTTCTGATGATGTCGGTGTTGAATGCCTACCTCCTGTATAAAGAACACTGTAAGAAATACTGTACAGCAGGAAATTAACTCGCGGAGTTAATATTCGCTATATTCGCGGAAAAAGAAATTACGCGAATTCAACATACAGTGAATAATTCTTTAAAAGATTTATAAGCCTTAGGATAAATTGAAATTTTATTATTATCTGTGATTTGATACATGTTGACTGTCTTTATAATTATGCGAGTGTATGGATCAATAACAAACACGTAGTTGTTTGTGTTTTTAAAGCTTATTAATTGTTCAATTTATTTCTAAAGCTAACGATTAATTTTTTTCCATCCAGAAGACGTGCCATGTAATTATTTCATAAAACATGCTTGTTTAATTTCACCCGTGCGTATCACTCACTCAGTCATTATATTTAATCAAGACACGTAATAAACAGGGTAAATATAATTAATTTCAATTATATGATTTAAAGTTCAACATTTTGACAACAGTACAATTTTTTTCTGATCTGGACTCGGAAATTAAAAAATCTGAAAGCGTAACATTATTTTGACTTTGAACAAATGGGGATCAGTCCGGTGTTTCGTTATTGGTTAATTCAATCGGGATCAAAATCAACACAATATACAGGCTTGACTTTTTTGTCTGATATGCGCAATAAACAGGTACAAACTTTCGTAAGATAGAGACAGGAAATATGAGTTTAAACAATAAATACTTAAAGAAAAGTACTTGCAAGTACTATTTAAGAAATTTATTATTTTTTCCTTTCCGCGAATTTAAACAACCGCGATTTGCTGAAAATTGAAGAAATAGCAATCTTTTCCGACCGCGATTTTAACCTGCTGTACAGTACCAGAGAAAGCCTGTACTTCACAGAGTATTCAGACGGGAAGTTGTAAAGCAAATGATAGCCGAAACCAGTCCTCAGGCTGCAGTCTTACGGGGAGCTGTAAATCCCAGGGATATGGAGAGGCTTACAGCACGCCACTTCCTGACCAAAATAATTTAAATTGAGCTAAAGGAAGGACAGAAAAGCAAACCTCTGAGAACCTGCCCTGTTTGCTCCACGACAACCGGAAAGAGGAAGACAGTAGGGGATGGAAGGAAAACCGTTCGGTCATCTTATGAGGGTAAGGACTGTGATGTGGGCTTATGTGTTCATCCGTGCTTCAAAATCTACCACACAAACAAAGACTTCAAGCTCGGGTATCAACGCTGGACTGACCAAAACAGGGGAGAAAACGAGGAAAGTGATTAATTATAATTAATTAATTACAGTTTCATATAAGGACTTGTGAATTTAGTGAATAATTAATTTTTGTACATCATATCTAGCTTAACATTGTTTTATCTTCAGCTTTAATAATCATAATATTATGTTGGGCTAAAAAAATAATTATTTTCTGCTTAAAAATATATTAATTTATCAATTAATTTCAAAATATGAAAAAAAATCTCATTAAACTCTCTTTTCTTTGTTGATACCATTGTGTCTTTTTATTTTATATTATTTTTATTTAGATAATCAGGTTCTCCAATTATTCATGAATCTAAATTATATAGGGTTCTATTATGTAAGATAACTAGAAAGTGCTGAAAACAGCAGGATACAGAAGATAGCATCATTATGGCATTTTTCTCAAAACATGGCGGCAGTGAGTGAAGATGCTGATAACAAACAGCGAGGCACTGCATGCAGTGCTTATCAGTTGACTCACTGGCAGGACTAGGGTTAAAACAATAATTATACACACCCAAAACCTATTGTCCCTAAAATTTATCTTATTTCACTCGAAAAAAAAAATAAATAAAACACACTTGTCTTTAAATTGGAGACGATGAAAATGAAAGTAATTCACTGATTCTCAGAATCTGGATGATTTTGTTACAGAAAGTAACAAAGTATGCTGCAAGTGAATCAACTTTTGTCAAATTCTTATTCAAAAGATAATTTTGCATTGGGATTCGTGGGTAAGCAGGTTGTGGGAGGGGGGTATGTGTTTTATGCAATTATTATTATTTAAAGTAAATTTTGTAATGTTTGATAAGTAAATTCCAATTTTCTAAGTCAAATAGTAGTCATTCTTTTCTTCCGAATTATCACTATTAGCTTCAACTTGGCCGCCGACAATAGTCGCCTCGATAGTTTGATACAGTCATGTTCTGATGTAGCATGTATATGGTCCGTGTTTTCGACGCGGCATATCAAACATGCATCATTCACAGAAATATCGTTTTATTACCGAATTATTTCTGTCAACCGAAAGCTGTTCCCAGCCTTTTCTTTTTAATTAATTTATCCTTAAACTGTACAATATGTGTCTGTGGACGCGACCGACTTCCAGCATATTCGTTACCGGATATTTAAAACGCTAAGTAAAAGTCAAACCAATATAGTTAAAAACTCTCATCTCGGAAAAAGGACGCGCGGTTCCGGTTTTACTATTCGTAAATGACGTAGTGCGAGTATAGACCTACTTTAAGAATGCTTCATATAAATAAGATCAATCATGGATTCTTGGAAAGAGATTTTTAAAACATACCACCAAATGTTTACTATTTCTGAATTACATCCCCTTGAATAAAGGCATGGCCCTATTTATGTACAAACTTGAAACCCTTTCACCAATGAATGCATTGTAGCAACTTTGATTGAAAATGGCCCAGCGTTTCTTAAGAAGAAGTCGAGAATGTTAAAAGTTGAAAAACAGCTTAACAGATGGATAAATAAAAATGTGATCAGAAAAGCTGAAGTCTCAAGTGAGCTAAAAATATATGATCTACAAGAATGATCTACGTTTTTCAGGTCAAACTAGAACTGTCCATTAGGGACAAATACCCCCGCTGGGTTTTTCAGAGTAGGTGCAAATTCACAAATATTTATGGATCTATTAAGAGGTGTTCACTAGAATCAAATTAATCTATATAAATTTATATCAAATTCATTTTAAAAAATAATAAAGTGCAGTCAGCCTCAGCATGATACTCCCATTAAATATTGTTCATTCAAGTATTACAAACAATTTAGAGTGCAAGAAAATCATGTCAACCTTTAAAGGGATTTGCATAATTTTTCCATTCCTTAAAATAATATTGTTTAAACATCTCCTTAGGTGCAAGCTTTAATTATTACAAATAATCATCAGCTGGTTGCATTATAGCTTGACAAATGCCCCTCCTCCACAAACATACACATATGCACATGTCTTTCATGTGGGACATGATGACCTGAAATTGGTCACTTGATATTTTCAAAAAAAAAAATATATCAATTTAATTAATATGTCTTAAAAACTTGATCTATACCAAATTGATTTTAGAAATAGGAGACTGGCCATCAAATGACAAATTCTATTTAAACTGACCAGCAGTTCTTCTGTCTAATCCCCAAAGGACACAGATAATAGCTCCTTGATCAGAGATATGCTCCAGCAGAAATGATTGAGACAGCTTCAGCTTCCCTACATAGAACTCATTAATTAAACTTTGACTGGATGCATGCCCACTAATTGTTATCAAGGGATGAATGGATCTTAACCTTCTCCTTTGTAGTGCAAACAAAATGCATTATTGCATGTATCATTCTGAAATTAAATCTGAAAACAAAGATTTTGTATAAATTTGTTACAAAGATTTATACTGAAAAAAAAAATTGTGTAATCTTGATGCATCATTTTGAATAAGGTTCCTGCATGATTCTAAAGATTGGTAGGGACTATCTACCTAAATTTATTTTTTTTTAATACTTGATTTATTTGGATTTTATATCATACGAAAAGTTTCAATCTGAAATTAATGTGGAGAATGAGCATACTGATTCCAATCCCCCACCCCAACCCCCACATACACACACAATATACATTGTAATTAGTTTTAATTATATTATACAATATCAATTAAGTTTTTTATACAATTTCAAATTAGTTTAATATACAATATCAAATTAGATTGAAGTTGCTTTTTCTCAAATTCATTAAATTAGTTAGGCTAGTCACTAAAACTATTTAAGGCTGATTCCTCAGCCCAGTTCCCAAGAGACAGATAACAAGTTCTTGATTAGAAATGTCCTTCAAGTTAGCTCCTTTACACTAAACTAATTAATTTCTCTCTAATTTGACATGCAATTTTCTGTTATCAAAATTCTCCTTGACCAGTGCTTCATAATTATACCCTTGGGAGAGGTAGATTTTCTCGTATAAAATAATTTGTCATGGATTGCTGTAAAGTATATAATAAAAAAAATATATTTTCTTAATTTACCATGTTTTAAATAGGGATACTGCAACATTCTTACATTTTTAGGGATTGTTTAATTCAATAGTAAAAGACAGTTATTTTTTTAAATTTCACTTTAATTAAAGGTCACAGTGACCTTGAAATAGGTCATGACACACCTTCTACCCAAGATGCATAAATTGGCCAAGTTTGATGATTGTAAGTCTAATAGTATTCTAGTTATGAGCCAAACAAAACAACAAAATAAAAAAGAAAAAATGCCTGTAAAATGCTGAAAAATTATCCAATCATGATGACAATACCAGGTGCACACCTTCACATGGTGAATAATATGTGTACAAATTTTCAGACAAATCCATCCAATAGTTTCTGAGAAACGGTCCGGACAAAATCTTGTCTACAGACAGACGGACAGACGGACAGACGGACATGGTGATTCCAATATACCCCCCTAAACTTCGTTTGCGGGGGTATAATAAATTCATTACAACAAACCTCTATTTGTCCATTCCTTATAAATGGAGCCCTTCTGACAGCACACTTCTTCTCCAACCTTATCCTCAAACTTCTTCTCCATATTCAGAACCAGAATGAAGAATGCCCGTGGACTCAGAAAAATCTGGTGTGAGGCATAATATGAACATTGCCCCGCAAAGTCAGTCATGGTAATTTTTTTATCTGAATGGTCATCTGACAAGTCTTTGGATTCTATCTGTAAAGATCCAGATAGATCAGAACTGCTAGACAAAGTTTGACCTTCCTCAATGACCTCCCTGACATTTTCTGGTGACGAGGCTCGTTTTCCTTCATAAGATGAGGTAGATGGAATGTTAGAATCATCGAGTGATGCAGGTAGCTGACCACGATTCGGTGCTTCCGGAGAAACCTCCCCAACATCGACTGTTTGCACTTCATCAGGCATTTCTACATCCTCAGTGACTCCCACATCATGTTCAGAAACGCTTTTTTGTTGATTGGTTTCATCAAATGTAATTTTAAAGCGTTGCTGTTGCCTTGAAGAGTTCACTGCAAATGAAAATAGTTTTCAGAAATGATTTTAATTGTAAAGTAACAGTTTCCCACATTTCATTAAATAACGTAACTTAATTTCGGCGAAGGCAAAGTTGATGAAGGAAATATACATCACTTCTCTTGTTAAACATGAAATGTAAGTTTTTGTTATGTTTTATGCTTCAAGAGATGCTAAAAGGTGGAAAACAAGATATTTTACTTTTATATGTAAACATAATTAACTGACTGTGTATCTATTCAGAAATTGATAATTCTGATGGAATTTTCATGTAAATTTGTATATAAATCTACATATACTTTGATCTTAAGATTTAGTAATCAAGATAATTTAAATAGTATTTGTAAAGAACAAATTTCATTTATTGTACATATGTAACACCATAAGTAAAGAATAAATTTCACTGCATTTGAGAAAGTTCAGTTCCATAAATTAGTGTGTCCATCTGTATAAATATATTCATGAGTGGTAAAGAAACAGAGAGAGTGAGTGCAAGAAGAAGACTTTTTTTCTCTTTTATATTATGAGCACATGCTTGTCTATATTTCTCCTTTTAACACAAAATTGCAAAAGCAAATATGCAACTATATTGAACTGTTAAAAGGAGATATATAGACAGGCATGTGCTGACTATGTATAAAGTCAATAAACAAGAGGCCCAGGGGTCACATCGCTCACCTGAGCAATTGGCTAGGAAAAGGCACACATCAGATCAGAACTGAAAGTTTACTGAGGGGGGTGGGGGGGTTGGCTTGAATTTTAACTCCCCAGTGGGTCATGATTTGAACAAAACTTGAATCCACACTACCTAAGGATGATTCCCTATAAATATCACTAAGCATGGCTTTAAAGTACTATAAAAGAAGATTTTAAAAGGTTTCCCTAGAAATTCCTATGTAAAACTTTTCTCGGCCATTCAGCCCTACCCTACCCCCGGGGGTCATGATTTGAACAAATTTGAATCTACACTACCTGGGGATAATTCAATAGGAGTTTCATCTTTCCTGTCTCAATGGTTCTAGAGAAGAAGATTTTTCCTATATATTCCTAATTTTCCTATGTTAAATTTTGATCGGCCATTTTGGCCCCACCCTACCCCCTAGGGTCATGATTTGAACAAAGCTTTAATCTACACTACCTGAGGTTGATTTTTCAAAGGAGTTTCATCTTTCCTGGTCCAGTCGTTCTTGAGAGGAAGATTTTTAAAGATTTTTCCAATATATTCCTATGTAAAACTTTTATCGGCCATTTTGGCCCCACCCTACCCCTGGGGGTCATGATTTGAACAAACTTTCATCTACACTACATGAGGATTATTCCACATGAGTTTTATCTTTTCTGGCCCAGTGGTTCTTGAGAAGAAGATTTTTAAAGATTTTTTTTATCTATTCCTATGTATAACTTTTATCGGCCATTTTGGCCCCACCCTACCCCTGGGCGTCATGATTTGAACAAACTTGAATCTACACTACCTGAGGATGATTCCACATGAGTTTCATCTTTCCTGGCCCAGTGGTTTTTGAGAAGATTTTTTTAAAATGCCATTATTTTTTCTCGAATTCATTATTATCTCCCCCTGGAAAAGGGTGTGGCCCTTCATCTGAACAAACTTGAATCCCCTTTACCCAAGGATACTTTGTAGCAAGTTTGGTTGAAATTGGCCCTGTGGTTCTTGAGAAGAAGATGAAAATGTGAAAAGTTTACAACAACGACAAAGACGCCAACGCCAACGACAAACAACGGACAAATTTTGATCAGAAAAGCTCACTTGAGCCTTAGGCTCAGGTGAGCTAAAAAGTGGCTATCCTCATGTGAAATGTTTAATTTTTTGAACCTAACGACATATATGTAATCCATTGAATGGGCGTCACATCCGAGAAATGGCCCTTCATCTGAACAAACTTGAATCCCCTTTACCCAAGGATACTTTGTAGCAAGTTTGGTTGAAATTGGCCCTGTGGTTCTTGAGAAGAAGATGAAAATGTGAAAAGTTTACAACAACGACAAAGACGCCAACGCCAACGACAAACAACGGACAAATTTTGATCAGAAAAGCTCACTTGAGCCTTAGGCTCAGGTGAGCTAAAAAGTGGCTATCCTCATGTGAAATGTTTAATTTTTTGAACCTAACGACATATATGTAATCCATTGAATGGGCGTCAACCCTGTATGACGTAACTTAAGAAATAAGATATCATTTTAAGAGTTTCATTTGGATGTGACATGAAGTCGGTCAGGTGATCAATGTCTATAATGCCCAAAGGGCGTTCTAGTAGAATTGATGAAGTACCGACTTCATGACACATCCCAATGAAACTCTAAAAATGATATTTTATTTCTTATATTTGTATTTTACTTTTATTCGTGTTACAAAGCAAAATAGGTGCTATTTGGACATTGTTATTGAAATGCAACATAACGTAACTATGGCGTCGTATGACGTCAAAGTCAAGACTTTCTAATGGTCTCATGCAATTTTCCCAACTGCAGGTCATTGAAAATTGAATGTCAAAATAATTTATATTGTCAAATAATAAAAGACATTACCAAATGTAAATATTGAGAAATTACATATGACATACGAGGAACCTGTAATTATACGGTTGTCAGCTATGTTAGGGAAAGTCAGAGTTCAAATTCGTTGATAAATTGTACAATCTATCACTTCTATTAGAAGCCTCCAACTCTATTAGTATCATAAGACCCAAAATGCATCAACTTACAAAGTTTGATAATATTTAGCCAGTTAAGACTGAAGAAATTATAATATAGAACTTTATAAAATACCATAAGTAGGTCACAGTGACCTACCTTTTGATTAAAATTTTCTGATGACTCAAGATATATTAAATGACAAAGACTGATGAATCTAATTAAATAAGTACCTGAGATATTCAAAAGTAGGTTATCATGACCTACATTATGTCAACATTCTCTGAAAACCCAAGATGCATCATCTGACAAAGTCTGCAATTCTAAGCCAATTAGTACCAGAGATAATTAAATATAGCCATCAAATGTCAAAAGTAGGTCATGGTGACCTACTTTTTGGTCGATGTTATCCAAAAACCCAAGATGCCTAAACTGACAAAATTTTATGATTTTAAGCCAATAAGTACCTGTGATATTCAAAAGTAGGTCACCGTGACCTACATCTTGCTGGACATTCAATGAAACCAAGCCAATAAGTACCAGATATAATTAAATATAGCCATAAAATGTCAAAAGTAGGTCACAGTGACCTACTTTTTGGTCAACGTTCTCCGAAAACCCAAGGGGCCTAAACTGACAAAGTTTGATGATTCTAAGCTTATACATGTACGTAACTGAGACATTCAAAAGTAGGTCACCGTGATCTACTTTTTGGTCTACATTCTCCGAAAACGCAAGATGCCTCAACTGATAAAGTTTGATAATTCATAGCCAATAAGTGCCTGAGATACTTAAATATAGCCACAAATGTCAAAAGTAGGCCACGGTGACCTACTTTTTGGTCGATAATCTTCGAAAACCCAAGATGCATCAACTGACAAAGTTTAATGATTTAAGGTCAATAAGTACCAGAGATATTTAATTATAGCCAAAAAATGTCAAAACTAGGTAACCATGACCTTATTTTTGGTCATCACTCTCCAAAAACCCATGATGCATTAACTCAAAGTTTGATGATTCTAAGCCAATAAGTACCAGAGACACATAAATAAAACCATAAAACATCAAAAGTAGGTCACCGTGACCTACTTTTTGGTTGTACCTCTCTGAATACCAAATATGCACCTACTCACAAAGTTTGATGATTCTAAGCCAATAAATACCTAAGATACTTAAATATAGCCATAAAATGTCGAAAGTAGGTCACCGTGACCTACAATTTGGTCAACGTTTTCCAAAGACCCATCAACTGACAAAGTTTGATGATCATAGGTCTAAAGGTAATCAAAATATGCGTTTTAAGCAATTTGAAAACAAATGCCAGCAAATTCAAAAAGTAGGTCACAGTGACCTACTTTTTCATAAATATTTTTTTAAGGTACCAAGATGCATCAAAGTACAAGATTTGATGATTCTAAACCTCCCAGTGTCTGAAATGATGGGATTTAATGTTTTTAAAAGGATAAGTCATAAAGTTCAAAAGTAGGTCACAGTGACCTATTTTTAAGCTGACATTGTTTGAAGACCCAAGATGCATCAACTGACAAAGTTTGATGATCATAGGCCTTAAAGTGTCCAAAATATGCCTTCAAATCAATTTGAAAACAAATCCCCGCAAAATTTAAAAAGTAGGTCACCTTGACCTACTTTTGAGTTAGCATGATGTGAAGTCCTAAGGTGCATCAACTTACAAAATTTGATGATCCTAGTCCTTATAGTAAGCAAAATATACATGTTTTAATTAATTATAAATTTAGGTCAACTTTGAAGTGACCTTGATACCACCCCCTTTGCCCCAGGGTAATTCCCCATGCAAATTTTATCTTCGACATATCCTGATACTTGTATGTAAGTTTGGTGAAAATCTGCCTGGTGGTTATGGAGAAGAAGATTTTTTAGCAAACATTAGTTTTGGTTGTTTTCCTAATTATCTCCCCTTGTTTAAGTGTCCCAATCCTTATTTTAGTATAAATGGTAGCCCTTGGGCCAAGGATACCCTGTGACAAATTTGGTACTGATTGGCCAAGGGGTTTTTGAGTTATGGCCCATATTCTAAAAAGTTCTCCGAAAACCCAAGGGGCCTAAACTGACAAAGTTTGACAAAGTTTGATGATTCTAAGCTTCCACACAAATGGCCATATTAAGCCTTTGGCTCAGAAGAGCTAACAACTTAGATTTATTTATTTTATCAATTATTTATAAAATCTTTTAAAGAATGGGTGGACTTAACGCCCTATTTATGATCTTTCTGCGCTTCCTCTAACAATCTGTAAATGAAGTGAATCCAAAATAAATTATGTGCAATTAAAAGAGCAACATATACTTGGTTATATTAGGTGGTACATTTGTGCCAAAACAATGCCCTGTTGTCGTGTATCAAAATTGATGCAACGATACATGAGTGTCGTCTTCCGGAAATCGACTTGTACCCGGAGTGGTTTTTATGTCACACAATCAATATTTATAGGAGGCTGGGCTATCGATCGGTGTCATTGTTGACATCTCTCTCTCTATCACTCTTTCTTTCCGAAAATTCGAATACGTGTATAGCATTTTACAGCGATGTCAATATGAAATTCTTTTGAAAATGTGATGACACGCAAAATAAATACAATATTTAATTTGCTAAACTCTGAGAACGGCAATAAAACACGCTCAAAGATGCAGTACATGTAATCCTGAGTACTAGATTCACTGGTTTAATAATTACAAAAGTGCCTAAATAAATACTAGAACTGTCCAAAATGGACAAAATAACCCCCACTGGGTTTCTCAGAAGTAAGTTTTTCCTTAATAAAGATATGTATCAAACATGAATTATGAAATTTTTCTTCCAGTGACCTTAAACTTAACCAAATGACCTAGGGTCAAGGTCATGACACACCCTTATAATTAGGTCATGGGCAATCTTTGTGTGAAATGAGAACCTACCAAGTTTATCCATAAGAAGAAAATGGACCGGACACGAATTATGAATTTTTTTTTCCAGTGACCTTGAAATTCTCCAAATGATCTTGAGTCAAGGTCAAGACACACCCTTGGGTCATGGGCAATCTTTGTGAGAAATGAAAACTTACCAAGTTTATCCATAAGAAAGATATGGACCAGACACAAATTATGAATTTTATTTCCAGTGACCTTGAACTTCTCCAAATCACCTTGGGTCAAGATCATGCCACACTCTTAGGTCATGGGCAATCTTTGTGTGAAATGAGAACCTACCAAGTTTATCCATAAGAAAGATGTGGACCGAACCTGAATTATGAATTTTTTCTACCAGTGACCTTGAACTTTCCCAAATGACCTTAGGTCAAGGAGATGACACACCCTTGAGGCATTAGCAATCCTTGTGTGAAATCAGAACCTACCAAGTTTATCCATAAGAAAGATATGGACCAGACACAAATTATGCAATTTTTCTTCCAGTGACCTTGAACTTCCAAAAACGACCTTGGATCAAGGTCATGACACACCCATGGATCATGGGCAATTTTTGTGTGAAAGGAGAACCTACCAAGTTTATCCATAAGAATGATATGGACCAGACACAAATTATGCAATTTTTCTTTCAGTGACCTAGAACTTCCCCAAATGACCTTGGATCAAGGTCAGAACACACCCTTGGGTCATGGGCAATCTTTATGTGAAATGAGAACCTACCAAGTTTATCCATAAGAAAGATATGGACCGGACACAAATTATGAATTTTTTCTTCCAGTGACCTTGAAGTTCCCCAAATGATCTTGGGTCAAGGTCATGACACACCCTTAGGTCATGGGCAATCTTTGTATGGAGTAGTAGATTCTAATGTCCCTCTGTAAGAAAGATAAGGAGCGGACACGATTGCACAGACAGACAAACAGACAGACAGACAGTTAGACAGACGGAAAAGGTGATTCTTTTATACCCCCCAAATTTCGTTTGTAGGGGGTATAATAATGTCATCGCTATTATTAAAAAATAATCATTAAATCTAAAACAATATAATTTATTAAATACAATTTGTATATAAAATGAATTTATCTAGTAGCATTGAAGCTATAAAGGGACAAGGAATGTTGAGAATATTGCTAGGGTGATAAGCGTATTCATGATATAAATCAAAAGTGCAGGGGCATAGACATTTTTGTTTGAGCTGAAATATGGATTATTTATTGCTTAAACAATGTATATTTTGAAAAAAGCTGGGAGCTAATCCTGGTATGCATAACATTAGTTTTATTCATAATAGATTTTAAGCGAAGTGGGAATTTTTAGCTATGATACACATTTTCGGCAAGGTTTCCAGTACTTCACAAACACCTCAGATTAGCTCCCAGCACTTTTTGGAGATTCCCCCCCAAA
>NW_026927759.1:0-31534 GCF_032062105.1 Saccostrea cuccullata
AGTTTTCAACTTAATTCAGCTAAACTTAATGTGAAACTATAATGCAATATCCTACAAAGTAAAACCAATAAATTTATTAATTTTATGTATATTTTGGTCACTTAAGATGGTAGGGCGGGATTTGTACCATCCCCAACCCAAACCACCAGTGCACGTGTGTTATACGATGTGTTAAACTTTTAAAAAAGGAAAGTTAAAGACTGATAAAAAATCTTATGACAATGTTCTCAGTAAGATCAAAAGTTTAAGTTTTTATCAAAACGAAAACAAAACAAAAAAAAATTAAAAATAAAAATAAAAAAAAAGTGCTGCACGACTCATAATATTTGATTTATTTGATTATCAGATTAAAGTAAAATTAAATTTCAAAGTAGGACTTTAATGCACAGTCGCAGTGTTAAGGCTTTGCACGTTTCAAGGTCGTCAATCATTTGTCGCTTAAAGTTTTTATTAAAGATGCCATTCCAAAATCGCTGAGAATTTCTTCTACGACAGTTTTCTCTCCCTCGAATTTTAGTGCTTTCGGAACGCGGAAAATACGTTATGCTCATATACAGGCCGAGGATACACGTGTTCGCATAACGTTATAGTGAATCGACATAATGTAGAAGAGTGAGCACAGTATGACATGAGCTTTTCACATAATATCGTAAAGAATTGACATAATGTAATGATAGGTTGACACAATGTAATTGTTGTTTAATTAAATGTCATGAACAGTAAACATAACAAAATGCAAGTTGACAAAATATAATTGTAGTATGTGAAAATGTCATAAAGTGTTGACATAATGTAATGGAAAGTTGACACGATGCCAGGGTAGTGTGGGTTAATGTCATAAAAAGTTGACACAATATAATGGAAAGTTGACACAATACAATGTTGTGTTCTGCTATAAGATAGTGACGGCGTTCCATACCGAATGCTAGGTGATAAAGGTATTTGCTAATTGACGATTGAAAAGTTTAAAAGTCATTATACGTTTATCATGAAGCTTTGTTGTTAAATTACCATTAAATTTTTTTCCTATTAAAATATTCCAAATATGAAAAAGATGTGCCAGACTCTGTGGTGTCTTTTATTTCAAGCTCGCCGGGAGGTGGTGTCGGTCTTCGACATTTATAAGAATGTGAATAATTGCTTGTAATTGACAGTAATACGTCGTCGATATATCTAAATGTCAATTTGAAGGCCAACGCAATTGTTTTGTTTCACGTATACAATTTTGAATTAATTATGCTTCATATGGATACAAAATATATAGGTCTGCTATTAACGGGGCGCAATTGGTACCCATGGGAATTCCACTTGATTGTTGGAAGATCTGATTACAAAAATCACATAGATATTGCAAATCAGAAACTCAAACATTTTTTTTATATCAACTTCAGTGTACTTGTGTGTACAATCAGAATGTTCTGTTACAAAATAATTTTGCAAATGACCGTTGACGAGGTTACTGAATTCACAAATACATTTTTACTGAAAAAGCAGCTGTTCAATGTATTTTGAAAATCCTGGACTTTAATTTATTGTGGAAAATAGTTATGCCAAAATTAAAAAAAAAGAAGTTTTTATGTAGTTGTATATTTTAGTAAAATTTTGTGACTTCAAGTTTAACAAAAGTTCTTTGAATTTTTTTTTTAGTATTCACATCGGATTTACGCAACTTCTCGACGTACAAAGTATTGTTGCACAGTATTCCCAAAGTTTCTCCTTCACTACCGCAATATATTATTGAAGATTTTAAAAGAAGTTTTGGTAGAACAATCACTGGAACCCGCTATGTATCTTTGCAAGGATTTTTATGAAGTTTCTGAATTCAAATCAGATACGGTAATCCAAATTCATTTTGGTTGTTGGTACAGTTGTAATACTAAAATTATTGAAAACTGATTCTGAAGAATTTTCTCCTTAGAAAAGGAACTATGAGTGTAAGTTGATTTACCACTTGTAGAATTAAACCCCAGTTCCTCTAAAATGTAATTTAGATAATGGGCTTAACAAAGAAAATGTTACATGCTTTGTCAGCAGGGACTAGTACATAGTAATCGTGTAATCTATGTCATTCTTTTTTCACTTCTAAATTATTGAACACAGAAGGATAGTAGGTTTTCACTCTGTCCCTCAATCTCTTAATGCAAGATTTTAACAAACATCTGATACACTAATCCATTCTGACACTGTCAAGGTCTTCTTTTTTCTTGTTTGGTCCATCGCCTGGCGTAATCTTCCACATTATCCATAATATTTATAATATTATGGCGCCAGTTAAGATTCAGAAGATGTATGTTTTCCCTCCCCGTAGTTGAGTCATTCCTCCTGTTTTCCGAACAATTATTTTTTGGTTACCGAAGAAATATAGATAAAGAACTATATGCGGTATATTGCAGGTATTTGCCCCCACAAAAGTTAAATTTTGAAAACTTCCTGAAATGTGCTGAATTCAATAAATTGTTTGAGAAATATTGTCAAAGCAGTGTATTCACAATTTTTGTTTTTATGACGTAACAAACTAGTTCGATTTTATATTTCTTTTTTCAGAAAAAGGACAAAATTTCAACAATTTTAGCTTTAAAATTTATAGAGCACAAGTTTGTTCAGGAACAATATTGACATATTTCATTGATATTATCATTCTTCACATTATATCAAAATATTGATCCTGAACACACATGCGCTCGGTGACGTTTACTCAAAATATCGACTAAATATGTACATTTTTCTGTAAAATTCATAAAAACTGAAATTTACGTCATGTTTGTGACGTCATTACGTACATATGGCGTCATTAATTATGAAAATATTCAGTGCTTTGAAGTCAGTATATACTCCCTGTTTAAGAACTTAATTAAATATATTTCCATCAAAGTTTGATTTGGGGAGGGGGGCAAATATTGGTTATTACCGAATAAAGTTCTTTTCAGGCGGGAATTAGGGGAGTATATCAATGCATAAGTTATCAGGATCCATTACTGGTATTGTTTTCCTGACATGTCGATAAAAAATCTTGACCTGAAACCATTGAGGAAAAACGAACGACACCCCTGCAAGGGAGATTGCAGTTTTAGAGAACAAACATTGAAAATCTTTATAATAAACTTTGTGACAGTTACAAGTTTAGTTGGAACTGACTGTAAACAATATATAAATCAAACTGTTATAACTAAAAAAAAACTTGTCACATTTTGGTTCATTGATTACAGCATCTTTTTAATTTTTATATTGAATACACATAACTGAAATATACATATACGAGTATGTAAGTAAACAAAATTTGAAAGTAAAATCAGAGCGTTATAATTAGGAATAGATCTGTCTCTCAGGGATACTGAGTAACTGCTGCAAAAATCGTCATCCACAGAAAAGTGTCCCCTAAGAAATCAAAAAAACTGCATAAATTATTTTAAAGAATGATCTGCATTCTTTTTAATATGACAAAAATTATCATATTTGTATCAACAGCAAAATGCTGATATTTACATTTGATTCTCTGGCTGTCATTTCATGTACACCCTTATTGTCGAAGACCTGAAGTTTCTTGGTCAGAGTTCTGGTTTGGAATGGTGCATTTTCAATGTGCCGCTTTTTGCGAACTGTTGGAGTTCTCATACACAAATTCTATTTAAAATATTTTTTGATATAATATTTTTTATCATTTTTGTCCACCGCTTTCGCGAAAGCGAGGGGACATTAAATCTCATTCGTCTGTTCGTCTATCCGTCAGTCTGCCCGTCCGTCACAAAAACTTTAACCTTGCCCATAACATTTGATTCAGTGGAGCTATGACTTTCATATTTCACACGTGTATCCCTTATGACAAGACCTTCTTTAGGTACCATCAAATTTGACCTTTTCACCGTGACCTTAGAGTTTGATCCAACTTTTACACGAAAATTCCAAACTTTTACTTTGGCCATAACTTTTGAATAGTAGATACTAGGACTTTCGTATTTCACATATGTATTTTTTGTGGCAAGACCTTTCAATGGATACCAACAACCTTGACCTTTTGACCTTGACGATTTACGTACTTATGAAAAAACTTTAACCTTGACCAGAACTTTTGAACGGTAAGGGCTAGGGCTTTTGTACCTCATATATGTAATTCTTGTGAGAAGATCTTTTATTGGATACCAAGAACTTTGACCCTTTGACCTTGACCTTGGAGTTTTAACTACTTTTTAAAATTTTAACCTTGGTCACAACTTTTGAACGGTAGATACTAGGACTTTCATATTTCACATATGTATTTTTTGTGGCAAGACCTTTCATTGAATACCAACAACTTTGACCTTTTGACCTTGACCTTGGAGATTTACATACTTATAAAAACTAACCTTGACCACAACTTTTGAACGGTAAGTGTTAGGGCTTTCATACTTCACAAATGTAATCCTTGTGAGAAGACCTTTCATTGGATACCAAGAACTTTGACCCTTTGTCCTTGACCTTGGAGTTTTAACTACTTTTTACAAAATTTAACCTTGGTCACAACTTTTGAACAGTAGATACTAGGACTTTCATATTTCACATATGTATTTTTGTGGCAAGACCTTTTATTGGATACCAACAACTTTGACCTTTTGACCTTGACCTTGGAGATTTACGTACTTATGTAAAAACTTTAACCTTGACCATAACTTTTAAATGCTAAGAGCTAAGGCTTTTATACGTCACATATGTATTGAGAAGACCTTTCATTGGATACCAAGAACTTTAATCCTTTGACCTTGACTTTGGAGTTGACCTACTTTTAAAAAACTTTAATCTTGGCCATAACTTTTGAACGGTTAGGGTTTTCATCTTTCACATATGTATTACTTGTGACAAGAAACCAACAACTCAGGCCCTTAACTTGGAGTTAGACCTTCCTTTCAAAATTTTATCCTCAACAATAACTTTGAACAGGTGGTGCTAGGGATTTTGTATTTCACAATCGTATTTCTTGTGAGAAAAACCCTACATTGGGTAATAATATATTTAATTTGCATTTAAGAAAAGTTTAATCTTCGTTATTTTGCCATACGGGCCATTACGGGGTCATCAGTGTTTCACAAACACATCTTGTTCCTTATATTGAGAAGGGCTTTCATATTTGACATGTGCATAAACTGTGACAAGATAATTCCGAGCATGCTAGGATTTCTTACCCCTTGACCTTTACCTTCACGATTGACCTTATTTTAAAAAAAAAAATCAACTACAATGATAATTTCTAAATAAATGACATTTGCTTGTCTTTCTTTAAATTCAAAACCGTATTTTTTTTTAAAACAAGACTGAAGTATTTACTTTATTTCCACTGGAGGTGATGCTATTATAAATCTTCACCTGGCATGCAATAGTAATAAAACCCTTGTCTTTTCTTGCAAATCGAAACCCGAACATCTTTGCATAAATGAGGGTTTTATTGTACCTGTAAAATCCCTCTAAGAGATCTACGTGTGTGGCACAGCTTTGATCACTGTAAATATGAATGATATAAAGACGGCGAACAGTTTTTCAGCTCAGAGTCCATTAAAACAATACAAATGGAGATCAGAGCGAAACAACAGAGGTGAGACCATGCAGGTACCATGTAAGAGTACGAAATTATGAACAAGTAAATGTAAATGCTATACCTACATGAGAGGTCCATGGGCCACATGTGCACATGTGTATCTAATGCTTGATTTGACAAATGCATGTACACTATATATGCGGATACTTGTTTTACTTTCTATGATAGCAGCTACTTTTTTCTTAATGAAATTTACTTGAAATGGGGGATCAATTTGGAATCTCCTTAACCAAAGGCTACTTTGTTCAGATTTATAGCAATAGTCTGGAGAACAAGATGAAACTTTGGAAATTTTACAACTACGCCTTCCTACTGCCCCAGGCAGAACTTTCACAGTATTTTAAGTCTTACATGTACGTATATTTGTGGATATTCCACAACTCCATCGAATTTTTTTGGTCTGTTTGAAGTTCTTTTGAAGTCCATGCTTCCCCAAATGCTGTACACTTTTCAGGAATTACAGAATAATCCTGCTCTATAAAAGAATTCAGATGCAACTAAAATGTTTATTAATAGTATATACAAGGGCTGTTCAATAAATAATGTCCTCGGTGCTCGGAAAGAGAAAAAGACGCTTTTCAATTATTTAGTCTCAATAATTTAACTTAATATTCTCTTTTTAATATGAGTGCAAGGATGTGCCAATCAAACCCATCCAAAATTAAAAGTTTCAATATCTTTTAAATTAGATGAAATCAGATTTTTAATATATTTTTGTGTGAAATGCTATTAAAATGTTAGCTGCAAAACTGTAGCTCTCCGAAAAAAAAAATGTATATATATTGATAGACCGGAGAGCTATCGTGCCACCCATTGTAAAAACTGTATATTTATTGCGCACAAAAAAGTGCGCTGTTTTTCAATTTATTTATCCATGTTTTTAAAACTGTGATCTCAAAATATTACTAACCGTGTGTTCCTTACATATTCTTTTACCGTTTCCACAACAAAACATTCCTTATAATTGTTTTTAATAGCCCTCCTGGCCCTGGAATTGAAATCATCGAAAATTTCGCCTGTTTATACTGCCATTTTGATTTGCAAGATTATTCGGTCCAACGCGCCTTCAACAATAGAATATGTAAACGGTTCATTCTACCTATTTCCTTTTTTTGAAAATCATGTAGAAAAAGGTAAGATTTTATGTGGGAATAGGTGAAATTTTGTGTAAACAAATAATTAACTATGTTCTTAAATTTAGGTATTAAGTTGCTTTTTTTTTGTAAGATCTTTTATTATTTCAAAAATCTGAAATAAATCATATTTTCTCACAGATGTATTCACTATTTTCTGTCTTAAAATTACAAAATACATGTAAATCTAAACATCTATTTTATTTGCAAGTGGGAATAGGTGGAATTGAGATTTTTAAAAAGAGGGAATAGCTAGAAGACACCATGTAAACTACGAGAGTAATTGATACAGGAGTAATTTAAGGACTATTTCGAAATCTATCTTTTTTTGCAATTCAGGTAAGAATTTTAAGGAATTGATCCAGAACCGAGCACACTTTTTCGTGCGCAATAAATATAGTTTTTTTAAAGGGTTTATCAATATATATTTATTCGAAGAGCTATACAGTTCTGCAGCTATTAAAATGTATAAGTTGTGATATTTAACAGAAAATATTAACTTCAAATCTGTGTCCATGCACCTATAATTGATGGAAGAGCCACTTCTCAAGTTTATACATGGCGCCTGCTTGATAAAACGATCATGGTATTCTTAAGAAATAAAGGAGATGCATGTTATATTCAGTGGATGTAAAATGCAAAGTACGAAAAAAAGTCCACAGCCATCATTTATTACCTCCCATGTATTTGATGAACATGTAGAATTCATCTCCAGTGTAGACAGTGTTGATATCGGGAGCGGCGGAATCATTGACTGCTTTAAAACGCATCTCAACGGACCCGACTTCTTTGTAGCTTTTTGAAAGTTCGTTGAAGTCCCTGTAGTATATATTGATTGTATAATCTTGTTATTTTGTATGAAAAAATATTAAAAACAAAAATAACAATTAAAGAAACCAACACAAGCATGAAGTCTCTAATTAGACTGAAGCTCTACTTGGTTTTACTTAACAGAAGAAAAGAAAGGCAGCACTTCGCCTTGAAACTATGGCAACAGCAAGTATAAACAATGATCCTTGGTTCAATCTCTTTCTAGTTGAAGTTTAGTTGTAATTGGACAAGACAGTAGGTGGAGTGGAAGTGTTCTGGACAGAAAGACGGAACATACCGTAGTCAAATACAGTATTTATGAAAAAAGGCTTTACAGTTGGTATGAAACAAATTTACAAGTACGGCAAAATACTACCTAGTGAAAGTTGTATCGTTTACAAGGCTATTACAACGACCAAAGAATTTACGAAAATGCCGACTTTCACAAGGCCATTCAAATTCCTACATTAACTTATTTGTCACTAGCCTATCTCTGTTTAAAATTAAATGATCATACTCGGAACATGCTCTTGAGTGATCGTACACGGTAAAAACATATGCAAATAACTGATAAAAAATGTTCTTCTCATGCAGAAATTTCCAAATGAATTCTGCCTCAGAGGATTATAAAACAGGTCAGCTATAATAAAATAAATGTTGTCAATGAGTAACTCCAGCATCTTTTTAATACCATCTTCAGAGTACTTGTGTGTACAATCAGATTGATCTTTAGCAAATATTTTTGTTGATGACCAATTACAGTTTGGGAAATTAATGTGTCAGTAAAATATAAAATTGTAAAATATTTAAAAATATACTAGTAGTCAGAAAAAGATTACAAATACAGCATCAAAAATATTTCTTTTATTCATAAACATATCTTTATCATTATTAGAATTGCTAACATATTGTAGAATTTGAGGAAAAATTACAATTATGATAAAATTTCAAACTTTTGCAGCCAAAATGTATGTCTCTTTAATTCGATATGTGTGCAAAGATGCAATTAACATATTCTGTTTATTTGTTTAGAGCAAGGAAACAAAAGAAATTAATAAATCACTAAGAATTTAGATAAATACTCACTTTTCTTGAAAAACATGGGCGACTGTTTTATTTATTCCTCTATCACGAATATTGTGACACATGATGACAAATTTATGCAGACCGAGTCCTCCTTGAAATATGGAAGGACTGTAAGTCGTAAAAGACTTTACTGTAGGTGTAGGTATATTAGTGCCATCAAATTCTCTGTCGTAAACAGTTATTGTTGCGGTATGCCCATCATCTGTTTCATTCTATCCAAGAAGAAGAATAATAAGTAGAAAATAAAATTCAATAAAATAGACAAATCATAACATTTAAAGAGCATTTTATTTTACCAAAATATCCTAAAATACATAAATTTAAAGGACACCATATTCACGTCAGAAAGACATTAACTTGTGGTTTTAGTTGATGGGGACAAGTCCAGTGTTGAGGTGCAATGTCTTCACAGACCTGTCCACCCTCTTAGTTAACTTGTTTGGTGGTATTAACTAAATTAATAGGCCAAGACTTAATTTCGAATTATCTTTTATGTCTGCAGTCAAATCTAAACAACTATACACACCGTATATGAAACTTGCATAGTATAAAGAAAATAGAAACTCTTAAAAATCAAATATTACTCTAAATCGTGTACATAAAAAAATTGACAGATTTTTTTCAATGTTCAAACTCTATAAATACACATTATTATCTGTGTTTTCATTATATTTCATACACCAAAGAGTTGTCGAAGATTGTAGTTTTGCGCTGT
This sequence comes from Saccostrea cuccullata, assembly GCF_032062105.1. Lineage (NCBI taxonomy): Eukaryota > Metazoa > Mollusca > Bivalvia > Ostreida > Ostreidae > Saccostrea > Saccostrea cuccullata. The sequence continues at coordinate 9,308 of NW_026927759.1, forward strand.
CCGTCCGTCTAGCTGTCTGTTTGTTCGCTAAAACATTAACTTTGTCCATTTCTTTTGATTGAGTGGAGCTAGGGCTATCATATTGCACATATGTATTCCTTGTGGCAAGAACTTCATTTTGGGTACCTACATATTTGACCTCTTGACCTTGGAGTTTGGCCCAATTTTGAAAATTTTACCCAACTTATCCTTTGCCATTACTTTTGAACAGTTTTTACTACAATGTAGGGCTTTCATATTTCATTGTGACAAAACCTTTCAATGGGTTTAAGTATTTTTTACCTTGACCTTAGAGTTTGACCCACTTTTAAAATTTTTTCTCACTGGCCATAACTTTTGAACAGTTAGTACTGGAACTTTCAAATTTCAAAGGTACATGTATATTCCTTGTGGCAAGAACTTTCTTTCAATATCAACAATTTTGACGCTTTGACTTTTATCTTGGACCTTAATAATTTGATCAGTTGTTGCTAGGGCTTTTATATTTTACACTGGTATTTATACTTCTTATGATGGGTTTTCCCTTTCCATTGACCTTGGAGTTTGATCCACCTTAAGAAAACAATTACATTGACCATAGATTTCTAATAGTTGATGTTTGGGTTTTCATGGTGACCAGGTATATCTGTTGACACAAGTCCTTTTTTGGTAAACAACATTTTTGATCTCGTGACTTTGGAGTTTGAATTGCGTTGGAGAAACGTTAATATTCGCCATAAGCTGCCATCAGTGTTTCACAAACACATCTTGTTATTTTACCAATAATAATGTATAAAGAAATTGAAAATATCCCTTGATGGATAAAATTTAAGGGCTTTTCAAGAAATACCGAGAGACTGCGAAAAAAAAAAGTGGGTCAATGATGTAGTACTTAGTTGTTAAAAAGTTAAAATAAAATAGCACTTTAATCGTAAGTCTTCTACGTGAAATAGGTGGGTTTTTTTTATCAGTAATTTTTGTCCATCTGGAAAAAGTCATTCTTAAGAACAATAATTCCTACGAGGAAACTATACGAGTCATTCAAACAAAGACATAAGAAGTGTGAGAATTTACTTATCATATCACACTTTTTTTTCTCGATCTACCATTGCAAAATATGACATGTTGTAACATATACTAGTAATATGTATGTAAATATTAATTATATAACTGTAAGATTTGAATATATGTACACCTTGTTTAAAATACATGTAATTGTCTGATGTGCCAAATGGCATAAGGGAATAAAGAAATGAATTGAATTGATAAAAAAGTTAATTTGAATTTAGCTAGTCTAGTAACTTTTAGTTTTTATTTAGTTTGTAAATATACGTGGTCACCCCAAGGGCATACAAACTTAAAGGTAATTCATAAGTTTTTTTTTTTTAAAGAAATATATAAGATATTTAATTATTTTAGAAGACTATTAGGACATACCATACAGGTATATGGGATGAAATAGTAGAGAACATTATGTTTTCCTCTAGTTGTACTACAAGGTTTCCCTTCCACCTCCATGCCGCTTATACTATGCATTCCAAAAAATTCAACGCCCCTGTTCTCCAAACATCCTTGAACATTTTGAAATAAGAAATGTATGAGTGAACATAAATTTTATGATTTGTATATTGTCTTCATAAAAAAATGATGAAACCTGGTTTGTACAGAGAACATTGTATACATGGAAAAAAGGACATGCATGCAAAAGAGAAAATTATGCTGAATCTTAAGATAACTAAGCTGAGCAACTGTTGCGTCATGGTTTTCTTAAAGTCTTTGACCATATACATGTATAACATAATGCTGCTACAGATCACGCAATGCAAATAATGTGCAATTTACTGTGCAAGATTTTCTGCAACAGTTGGGGAAAATTTCTCCACATTCCAGCATTGGCCATTCAACTACCTATCACTTCCTATAGCTAATTCTAGACATATTTATTAACCACCTGTATATCTTAATTACCAAATCCTTAAAGGAGCCTCTACAGACCAATTAACTCCTTGTTTTGATTACTTTGTCGTATTGCACAAAATTCAAAACCATAGCGCTACGGTTCTGCAGCTTAAGATAACTATACATAACTGTAGCTGTAGTGAGGATGCTGCCAATCCGCCAAAGACACGTGAAAATTCTGCCACAAAACCTTTAAAAAAAGTTCATTCATTTGTCTTTAGTTGGAAATTGCATAAGTTGGAATGTGAAAAATTAGAACTCAATTACAAAGAATATAATTTTTTTGGTGTACAATTTGAGTTTACGTCCTTTCCATAGTTTGTCTCATTTCTTTGCACGCATAACAGAACATGCATAATTTATCTGTAAAAACGTTATATATGCAAACATGCATTTCATGAGTTGATAAACCAGCAGAATTACAGAAAGCTGTACAGTTCGTTTTCCATTTGTCTACTACTTACTGTTAGGGTGAATACAAACACCAAAAAATTCTTCATCTCTCTCTCTGTAACAAATATCGAATCTTATTTTATAGCAAAGCACCTGAACAGCTATTTAAAGGAACATGGACACAGTTTCACCTAAAATTTTAAAAATATTTTTTCCATTTTTATGTTTACAAATATTTAACTAGTGCTAATTGTAACGGGGACCGTTACAGATGTTCCCCAAACGCTCCCCATCTCCCTTTTGGTGCCATATTCCCTGTTAGCTTCATTAAATAAGACAAACTTTATGCATTTGAGAATTTAACAACGTTAACACAGAAGGGTACCAAGTTCATTCAGATTTTAGCATTGTACGCGTGTGCATGTGAATGCATGTGCGTAATGACCATATCATCTTGTCTACACAATCTATATACTTTAATATACTAAATGTTAAAGTATTTAATCCAAAAGTATTTAAAAAATACGCTCATTCAAGTGTATTTTTGGTTTTACTCATTTCAAGTGCATGCATGTGCATACATGAGCATGGTGACATACGTTCTTGTAGAAGTCCAATACATCTATCTATGTTCCAAATCCCACCCCGTTTGGTTGAAAACCAAGGGAGTTCTAGCTGATTAAAGTTTCAGCCAATCAGATTGCAGCGTACGTTCTCGCACGTGTATGGATGTGCATGGGGATCATACCTTCTTGTAGAAGTCCATTATATCTATCTATGTTTCAAATCTCATCTTGTTTGGTTGAAAACTAAGGGAGTTATAGCTATTTAAAGTTTCAGCCAATCAGATTGCAGCGCACGTACACTCACGTGTATGGATGTGCATGGTGACTTACCTTCTTGTAGAAGTCTATTATATCTATCTATGTTCCAAATCCCATCCTGTTTGGTTGAAAACCAAGGGAGTTACAGCTATTTAAAGTTTCAGCCAATCAGATTGCAGCCCACGTGCATGCACGTGATTTCTTGATAATTGCTATATATCATGTTGTAGGATATCCTAATGCATGGCTATGTTCCAAATTTCAAAGGATTTCATCAAAAAACAAGAAGGATATTGAGACTTTAGTTTCAGCCAATCAGAGCGAAGCGCACGTGCATGCGCGTGAGATCTTGCTATTTTGACCATGTCATATTGTCTATGCTACTACTATATCCTTATTAAATGAGTTTCAAAGCATTTCATCAAAACGGTAAAATTTTACGTCTATATCAAAGAAATCGGTCATTTCACGTGTTGCTCGTGCGCGCTCTTGCAAGCACGTGCACACAAAATGGCATGTTGACAATGTCATCTTATCTACATTTATAATATGTCTATATATTCTAAATATCAAAGCATTACATCGAAAAATGTAAAAGTTACGGCAATTTCAAGTATATTGGTCATTTCACGTGTTGCACGTGCGCGCTCTTGCAAGCACGTGCGCGCAAAATGACCTTCGTTCCGCAAATCTACATAACATGCCTACTTACCCTAAAAAGGTTTCCCCTTAATCGGATGTGTACTTTACAAGATCATTCGCGGACAAAATTTTCCCGAGAAGAAAAATAATAATAATAATAATAAGAAACAGAGTAAAAACAATATGTTCCCCAACTTCGTTTGGGGAACATAACTAAGGTTATTTCTTATGATCATCAAACATTTGAATTTCAGTTGTTGATATACAAGACAGACTTAGAACTCCAAACTTGGTTATGTAAACATGACTTGTGTCATGTTTTGATTACATAGGTTACATTTATTAAATATATGCTCGATTTTGCAATGAAAAAGTTAATTCTAAGTTCTATTAGACAATTTCTAATTATTTGTCGAATCTCTTTTTGTTATAAATATGATATTAACTATACTCATATGTAAACAAAAACAAGGTACGAGTCAAGTTATCATTATGATGACTTTTACGTTCTATATCATTCTCCTTTGTAAACCAACAAATGATTTAAAGTTTTTGTAGATCATTAGAATTGCCCTAGTTAAGAACTGTGAACATTAAAATTGGTTTTAAAAAAATCATTTGAAACTGTGTCAATGTCCTTTCAAATAGCTCCATTTGAATAAAATATACAACACACATTTCTGTCTCCCTAACACACGTTTCTAGTCATACATATTTCAGCTATGCATTTATGATTTAAACTTTGAGGTATTTTAAGAATAAGATTTATTTTAATATTTTCGGGTATTTGAAAAAGAAATCCATTTTAGGAGGGGCTATACTTTTATACCTGCATACATTCAAATTCCAATATATCGGATGACTTGAATATATATACGGAAGATCGAAACTAGCATTCCTTTTATTGCAGTTGATCATAAATGAATATTATCTGGATGTTGGACAATTTTTGACAAATTTTATTTAACAACCCTTTGGGGATCCGGGTTAGACTAGGTCCTCAGTACACCCTTGCTTGTCGTAAAAGGCGACTAAATGGGGCGGTCCTTCGGATGAGACCGTATAAACCGAGGCCCCGTGTCACAGCAGGTGTGGCACAATAAAGATCCCTCCTTGCTCAAAGGCCGTAAGTGCCGAGCATAGGCCTTAATTTGTAGCCCTTCACCGGCAATAATGATGTCTCCATATCAGTGAAATATTTTTGAGAGGGACGTGAAACAGTATACAATCAATCAATTTACAAGGCAATACAAGACAATTTACAGGCTGAGAGGGTACATACATAGACTTACGCTAACTTTACAAGTAACTTTAAAAATAATACTCCCAAGGTCAAGAGAAGGATATGGAGATAACGAACAGAATTCAATATCAAAGTCCAGGAGCAGAACAAACACGGACCTCCGAAATATCAGATGTGGGATCAGGTGCCATGGAGGATTGAGCATCCCCTATAATCAGAGTTGATCGAGTACAATTCGAACATTTATTTTGTCTGTGATGTGCAAGTCGGCACATTATGGTTATTTTACCTGTGAGCGGGGTTTCAGTACCAGGATCTGCTGTAACACTACTGGACCTTGTTTTTCTCGAAACGACAAGTTTTAAACTAGCTAGCTCAGTGGAGTTGCGAATCCACAACAAAGGGATAAACTTTGCGAATCTACAACGCAAAACCAGGAAGACAGAATTGGAAATAGAGAACAAAGGACTTTTCGTGGAAAAGGCCTTGATATAGATGCCTCGGAAGTCTATTTAAGTCTTTTTTGAAGTCTATTCCCCAAATGGTTAATTAAAGGTCAATTAAAATATCTTTAACATAAATATTAACATCTATAATCCTGGTGATATTTCAGCGGTTGTGTTAGTGTTACTTTAAGGAAGAAACCTTGCCAAAATGAATGTCCTTAACTGGAATTAGGACGTTGATCACACTTTTAATGATCAATTTCCTCCACCTATATTTTTTTAGTTATATATAGTTGTTATAATTGAGAAATTAAAAAAAATATTGTTTACCTTCATAATAACTCCCTCTTTGTGCACCCCATATCGAAGAATTCTAGATACATGACCATGTAAGTGGGTCAACACATTTATTGATAATTCGCAGTTCTTTAAGTTCTTATGACGCTTGAAATTCTATCTTTTACGGAATTTTTGCTTGAACATCGACAAAGTTATCACCAGCTTCAGACCTTATCAGCATTGTGTTCATGCTTCCACAGAAGAACTAAAGCACATTTTAATCTTCGGTTAAAAACAGATAAAAACATTTTTAAACAGATAGTAAAATAGCCTTTGATAGGAAACAAATAGATAGATGTTCACTTTATTATATAATAATAGCAAAATTTAAAGATAATAGATCAAACCTAGTAAATAAAAGGAAAGGACAAAATACTAACATAAGTTGCATAAACATAAATACAGGTTGTTTAAAAAAACAACTTGTATTAAAAGAAATAAAATCCAAAGAATTGGCTGCATTTCTTGTTGGCGTTCAATCGGCAATCCTCGCCTGGACAAAGGACATAGGATTGAGGCTTTACCTTGCCCAGCAGTGTCTACATCTTTACAGCTGTATTTATGTAAAACCCATTTTGTTGTCTAATTTTCTATGACCTCTGTAAATCCTGGATCCGCTTTAACACGGAAGTTTCTGTAATGTATTCAATGATCATATATATACCTCTATTGAAACACATGTTTTCCATTATAACCCTCACACCTTTGCATCTTCTCATAAAAATTATGTTCCAAGAAACGCATGTGTTTAGCTTCTTTAAAGATGTTGCTAAATCTAACAGTAGTCATCGATTTATTTGCTACTGTGTACTAGCATATATAGTATTTCATGCCATAAAATTACTCTAGTATGATAGTTTATAAATGCACAAAAAAAAACATCCACATGGAGTATGTTATATACAAGAGCAAATTGATGCTGAGTCGTTACCCTCACAGACGACAAGAAAATAAAATTTCCTGTCATTTGAGGAAGGCATTAAACTCACATTTAAATATAAGCGCATGTAAAATATCCAAACTCAAGTACTCTGGCATTTGAATATGGCATGTCAATATGAACTTTATAATACGGATTTTATATTCTCAAAACATTTTGGATATTGTAACTGTGACCACTTGGAGAATATACAAGATAGATTAGACTGTTACAGTGAATTCAAATGATTTCATTAACTGGATATGCTGTTTATAAGCTTTTTGTACTCTTTAATAAAATCTTAAAGGGATAATTCATTAAATCAATAATAATTTAGATGGAAGAAAATGTGATTTTAACTAACCTTTTTCTCATCTTACGACACAGTGGCATAGTTTGTTAGAAAATGATGTCATATGCAGGCATTTTATCATAGAAGCACTAAACATTTTTAATAGTAATTCATATAGTATTTTATTATCTAAAACCACGATAGTAGGTGAAATCTGTGAAAGAATTAAACATATGAAGATAACGAATAGTATTTAAGATCAAAAGTCCATAAAACAATACAAAATAGGGGCAGAGCAAACACGGACCTCCAAAAAATCAGAGATGGGATCAGGTGAATGAAAGATTGAGCATACCCTGTCGACCGGTCACACCCGCCGTGTCATGATCGGGAAATAACGGAAAAGCCGTCGTCGATTCCATAATAAATAATGGATTAAAAATTAGTATGAAAAACTAATCAGACTCTATGGTATTTTTTTATTTCAAGCTCCCCAGGTTATATCGTATCGACATAGAAATGGAAATTACCATTGTTAATTGACAGTGCATCGTCGATATAATAACCTAAATGTCTTTTCTATCATCAACGTTACTTGTTAGTTCCCTGTCGGTGAAATTTAGCGAGTATAAACTAGAGGTACTGTGAGCGATGAGCTCACTAAATGATACCCCCCGCCTCCCATATGAATATATTGGCAGTATCCATGTTTTGCTCTGGAAAATCCAAAATATATGTCAGATCAAAATGTAAAATAGGAGGTGCACAATGGCAATATGTAATAAAGATTCTGTGAAAGTTTCATTAAATTTCCTTCAGTGGTATAAGAGGAGTTGCGGATAAGAGATGGGTACCCCAAAGCGTAACAGACGGACGGACAGACGGACACGGGACAGACAGACGGACGGACGGACAGACGTACAGACGGACGGAAATACCGATTACTATATACCCTCCCGCTTTTCAAGCGGGGGGTATAATAATGCATGGCCTAACAATTAGTATGAAAAACGTTACTCATCATTTGACTCCATGATAAAATGCATTTGCGAATATGTGATTACATATAATTGTGTTAATGTACCTCTGACACTTGATTTATTCTTTATGTTTCTCATGTTCCATGTTTTATAGTATGAGGTTATGAGCGAATTGACTAATTGATTGATTGACTCTATATTGCACGAAACAAAGCCTCCAAAATGGCTTTGCCTGTAAAAAGTATCTTTAGTAGTCAATTTAGTCAATTATGCTTTTAATATTTGTACCACCTGGTTAGGCCAATAGATGAGAATAAACAAACACTGTTATGTGTTTGAGTAACTCGAATAAGTAAATTGGTACATGTGGAAAGTCTTTTTTTCCCTTAAATTATATTTCTTTGAACTTTAATTTTATTACAAATTCAGAAATATCTCACGTATGCGGTACTATACGTTTTATACATATTCATAATAATACATATTTTCTCCGAAAAACCAAAAATGAAAAATAAATCAAGAAATTTATTAATTTTTACTGGCTTTATAATGCTGACACTGTTGATATATATACAATGTATTCACATTCTTCGTCAATCATACATTTACTGGAAAAGGATAAAAATTAGTGAAAGAATTAATAATAACATATTTTTTTTTCAAATGACATAAGTTCTAGCACGAGGACAATCTGATTGTCTATGCGTATACGAGTAAATAACAACTACAGCTATATACAGGAGACATAATGCGTTTTTCAATACTGTATACAGGGTTATTTTCGCCCCGTGTTATTTTCGCCTTTTCACACTTGCAAAAAATTCCGCCCAGCTTTAAATTCGCCCAGTCAAAGTTTTGTTTAAGAAAATATATTGTATTAATTGAATTCGCCCCGTTTTAAATTCGCCCAAAATAGGGTAGGGCGAAAGGGGCGAAAATAAAACGGGGGCGAAAATTTCCCCGTACATACAGTAATCAGGAATCCGCCATCCGCCACTAAACGTGCAAAGTAATAGTGGCAAAAATCATTATCCACAGCGAAGACGCCCCTAGTGAAAAAAATAAATGAATGTTATTGATTGGCTTGAAATTCAAGTATAAAGAAAACGTCATTTCAATCTGTTAGATGGAAGGTTGATACTTACATTTCAGTTGCTGGCTATTGTTTTCAGCAAGGTATACCTTTTTATTGTCAGCAACCCGTAGTTTCTTGGTTAACTCTTTTGTTTGGAATGACTCATTTTCAATGTTACGTTTTCTTCGTCTTGTCGGACTTAGTTTCATACATGGATTCTAAACAATAAGTATTAATAGTGTTGCTATGATGTTAATACATGTGTAGAATGTATACATTTGTAACCGGTCGGAGAGTTCGGAACCGATTACGATTTTAACACTTAGCTAGTACTGTAAAATCACATATTTTCAAGGAGTAAAATTTTCGTGGTTTGAGGAAAATATATTGGGTAATGGGGATTTGATTTCATGGTTAACGAATTAGTCAGTAGTAAAATATGGAAAAAATAGCATTTCGTGGTGTTTATAAATTCGTGGGTCTCTTCATACCACGAAAATTTAACCAACACGAAAATTAGTGATTTCACAGTATATAAATTTTGCAGCATATTGATTTTTCATTATATATATATATATATATATATATATATATATATATATATATATATATATATATATATATATATTAACAGTTACTTGATCCGAAGGGTCTTATCACGTCGAGTTGACAGGCGCGGATCATCAGATCAAACGAGACGCGAAAACAAGATAAATCGATGCAAAGCCAAATCGGCCGCTTACAAAATCTACCATAAATTTTTTTTCTCCAAATTTTATAAAAGCATTCTTGCAAGGAAAGCAAGATATTCAAAGCTGAAATAGTGATAATTTTTAATTTCAAGATGTCTCCAAAGCAAAATAATGATTAAATATTTTTAAAAAAATTAAACAAAAATTTTATTGCATTTGCTCATCATTTTGATTCATCGATGTTATAAAGCCAATGATTAATGATAAGAAATTATTGTCATCAAAATGAAGATGTAGGCCTCTCAAGATGAACCACGTGCTGATAACCTAGATCTTTGTCACGTGACAATGTCTACGGTTTCTGCAGATTAGGATATGCTGCATGGTGCGGTGCAAAATGTAGAAAAATAATACGTGTGTCATTCGCAGCTGTAGTATATTCAAGTACGTTTAACTTGTAGAACGACTTTTCAATTTTTATTCACCATGCACTTTTATCACGTCGTTCTTATCCGGAAAATCATGAAGATTTCTTTTCGTATCTTACACACTACCAGGACGGGCCAAGCTCCAGACAGCTCAGTATTACGTTACGCTACAACTCCATATCCATGTAATCGAAACATAATAACAACAACTAGAGCCGAGCTCGTTGCAAAGCAACGAATAGGTCTTCCGTTGGAGCTACGGACTAGAAGACGTAACCTTGAGTCGAGGTCAAAAGCCACATACTATAGATATACATGTAAAAAACCTTGTAAGAGAAGCAACTTACAATGTTTCGCTAGGAAAAAGACTGTAGAGGAATACTAGTACGTGTGACCTTGATCTTTCTAAATGACCTTGTGCTAAGCAATAACTAACTCTTGTTAGAGCTAAAATTGAGATAAAAAGAGTTAGGTCAAGGTCAAAAGAAAGGCCAAGTTCAAAAATGGTGATGCATTTAAATAGCTCTCATCAGAAAGCATCAGCATGTGAAGTTTGATAACACTATTTTGAATGGTATGTTTAAAACTGAGCTAAACACTAATTTAAGAAAAGTGAGGTATATACATGTACATGTATATAATGTCAAGTTTAAAAAAATGTTAATGCAATTGCATAACTCTAATTAATTTCTTTCAGTATATAAAGATTGATAAAAATATCTTGGATAGTTTGTTTGAAACTGAGCTAAAGGCAAAGTGTGACAGAAGGAGAGACGGAAGGACAGAAAGTAGGAAGGATGGAAGACGTCCAACAAACACCAAATGCCTTGGCCATATTCATGGCAGGGCATAACGTGTCATGTATGATTATTGGTTTACATAAAAATAGGTCGTAACTTTCAGTCTCGGAATTCAACGCCTAAACTACATGTATATATGCATGTACAAAAACAAATCAACCGACTGACATTCTCTGCTTAGAAGAAAGACATTGTATTCATTTTAAGGGATGAGGTACTTATAGTGATGAGAGGAATTTAACAACCAGACGGTCCATGAAACATTATTTTGGAATGTCTGTATACAGCTGCGTGGCTTTTCTTAGAATGAAATTAGTATTTTTTGAAATATCTAAATAATTCTTTTATTGACGCCGTGATATATTTGATAGGCTGTATAATAGCTGTTCGGATATAGTGCCGTTTGAAGGTCCAGCACCTTTCTTTTAATATAACCAAAGGTTCTAGTGATCTTTTTTCCGTATAGTCGAAATGCATAGTGTGGGAGAAAGAAAAAAAAACCTATGGCGTCGTTCAAAAACAAATTAATGAGTTGCGTTTTTCATCTACACAGACACTTTTTTTCTTCTGGTTTTCCTTTTTTGTGAATTGCCGTATATTTTGTTTACAAGCTTGTGTTCATACCGCTGTTCATACGCGCTACCAATGTGAGAGGAGAAAACAAGACGTCGTCAAGCAACAATGACTGACCAGATGGACGTTTGTATACATTGATATCATTATACAACCAAATATCAGAGCGAATCGATAATTTAAGTACCTACTTAAATACATAGGAATTCAATAATTAAGGAAAGAATTTAATTTATATTTTATGATAAATAGGCAATAACGAATTTTCTAATTTTGTAAAATCGTATTCTGAAAGCTCTGGATGTATATGTTTAGCTGCTCTTCTATGTAAAAGTTCATACATATAAAACATGTAATTATTATCGGCCGCGGTAGCGGCCAATCTTTGTGTTATTGTGTTAGAGAGTGCACATGGGGAAATGAGACGTATTTTTATTACTTCAATAAAATAATTAGTAAATTATAACAAGTAAAAATCATGCGTAAAATATTTTAAAAACTTGTTTAAACTTTATAATAAATGTTGAAATATATTTCAATTTCATTGTCATTAATATTTCATGATCATCGATAATTTATGGTCATATAATTTAATATCACTTGTATCAAGCAATTTCATTGGCTGAATCATTCAGAGGAACATATAATATTTTGGATAACATAACTTGCCTACGTCACAATGAGTTACGTCAAAAACATATTACTCCGCTTGACGTTACTTTTAAAATAATGCTCAATTTGAAGTCTTTTTCCGGAGTGAATATTGTCTCATTGTCTACACTGGAATTAAATTATAAGGAATGAAGCTTATTTCAACTTATGTTATCCGATATAACAAAACTTGGGGCAGTTTACGCTTTTTTATAAACCGCTTCGCGGTTTATAAAGCGTAAACTGCCCCAAGTTATGTTATATCGGATAACATAAGTTGAAATAAGCTTCATTCCTTAAATAAAAAGAGTTTACCTCAGATACTCCCCAGTCTGAGAGTGTGTAATATTTGAAAAATCTTTTGATTTTCCGGATAATGATGATGTGGTTAAAGTGCATAGTGAATAAAAAAATGAGGAGTTTTTCAACTTCTAGTAAAAATTGTTTTGAATTTGCTCTACATCTACAAATGACACAAAGATCATGAAGATATTTTTTTTTTAATTTTGCACTGTGGTTTGCAGCATAGCCTGCTCTGCAGAAACCATGAGCATTATCACGTACTCAAGATCCAGGGTATCGAGGCTCGGACAGGCCTACCCCTTCATTTTGATGACAATAAATTCTTCTTATACATCAACGAACATGTTTTTTTGTTTTTTTTTTAACATCGATAAATCTATTTATGAGCAAATGCGGTAAAATTATTTTTTATTTTCCTTTGAAAACAGCCTGATATAGAACTGAAAAACTATTTCAGCTTTGAATATCTTGACGTGCTTTCCTGCATGTGAAAGAATTTTTTTGCTTTGCAGCCAATTTTCGTACTGACATTGTACATGTACAGGCATGTAAAATATTCTGTTTATTTGACGAAATAGTATACCATTCTGTACAATATCATTTTAAGTTTAGTAGCAAATAACTGCAAACTTCATGAAATATGCCTACGTGACAAGTCTGTGTGATTCACACACAAATAATTCACACTAAAGTTAAAAACATTCCTTATATTTACATTTTACGTGTTTGGAAGCACAAAAAATATACTCAATATTTGGATTTCTTGCTGCCCTATATTGTTGTACTTTCACTAACGTAGCTGTAGCCTTATTGTGACGTCGCTGTAGCCTTATTGTGACGTCACGTTAACGCACGTTTCTCCGTGTATATTTCTACGCGTGAGTATACACGAAAATGGTTTTCAAATCAATTTCACAGTAAGGTTACTAGAAAAACACAGCAAATGTAAATATTCTCTGATAAAGAAGATGGGCGGATAAGGCGGGCAAAATGCCTATAGCGTAAGATATTAAGAAATCACACTTGATATGTAAATTGAGTATTTAAATTTACATCTCATTATGAAATTATGAGGGAAAAAAACTTTTTATGAGAGAAAATAAATTTCTTTGAAAAATTTCAATCAGAAAAATATTCCATGTTATTCGTGGGATTCGAACCCCAGCAATAAAATACCGATTCGTCAGACTGCTTTGAGACTAACGCGCTAACCACTATGCTACATGGCTGATGTGTTGTAGTGGCATTTAATTCATGTTTGTGATATGACCCTTGACTTAATGGACTTGAAGTATTTCTCGGAAAGATGCGAATATTTTGTCATAGAAGTGTATTTTTAATGTATAGTGGGTCTTCACTCCATTTTTTTGTAAACCAAAAAATATGTATTTTATCGCAAACTTTTAGGATTATCTTTCAAAAAAATGGAGGGAAGACCCACTCACATTGAAAAATTTTGTTAAAGTATGAAAAAATGATCGTTTTTGTTCTTTTAAGTCTGTGTATGCTTTTTCAAAGGCAAATATTTTCAGTTTTTGATAGATTTTTGTAAATCATAGAGATTTTACATTAAGTTACTTTAATACTAGATGAGATATGACATAAAATTTGAATATAATTGAGATTAAATTTTTTCACTTCTTATCTGTCGCGCTAGGCATTCTGCCCGCCTTTTACGCCCATCTTCTTCAATAACATAAAATTCAATACTTACATTTAATGAATCAGAATTTTTATATATCCTCACTTGACACGTAATTGTTATATATGTCTTTCCTTGAAACCGGAACCCATACATCTTAGCGTAAATCACACCCCCAAACGTAGTATTGTATTTGTAGAATTTCTCCAACAGTTCTTTATTTTTAACACAGTCTGCTTGATTTGGCCTGTAATGCATAAATTCATTCTTAATAAGTTAAAGATGATATTATTTATGATTTCAGAAATGAAGTTTATGTATTTATCACTTTTATCCTTATCAATACTTGGTCTGTTACATTTTTTTTTTGAAAACATATTTGATTCATAATCGATTTTTAAGAATAGAGGTTGAGTTGACCAGACGACCAACAAAATCCTCAAAGCCAAGTGAAGCGAAAATACAATGCGTTCCTTCTTTATTCCTGCAGCTATACAAGGTTAGCTTTTTCAACAAAGCTGAGAGTCAACCACTGTATTATATTTAGCGCTATACAAATTTTATAATAATAATAATTAGAGGCTGTTATTTGAAAATAAAAGTAGACTATTAATTGCAATAATTACTATGCGAGTGAAATCTGAATACAGTATATGTAGTATAAACGGATATCACCTTAAATACCAAGTGAACTCCAAGGGGAGAAAGTATGGACCCTGGGTTCATCTGTTCCAGAATTTATTTGCAAAATTTATTAATGTAAGGACACATGTAGGTGCCTTTTTATTTATTATAAACAACATTGTGTTACAATGTTAAAACTTAGTTTATAATGATATTTAAGGATGATAACATGATGGATAAACCAAATTATATATTATCACAAAAAAGAAAATGTCTTTTTTTCCCTTGACCGTTCTAATGAATATTTCACCTTTGACCTTCACATATGATTTTTGTAATTATAAACTTAATATTCTTACAATCAGTATTGGTAACAGCAATCATGTTGTCATTATTTTCTTACAAGTTTAGACCTTTCCAATGACCCAACTTCACTTTTCCTCCACTTAGCAGTTACTTATGCATGTACAAAAATTATTCTTTCTGTCATCACATGTTACTGATATGTACTCAAAGAAGGAGGACACATTTCAAATATTTGGGAGTTGAACATCACAGCAAATTTGTATGCTACTCAAATGTTCAAAGCGATAGAGAGTTTCAAAATTTATTGATACAAACTGCAGTGCCCTATCAGGAACAGGCATTGGTGGAGTTCAGTAAGAGCCAACTGGAAAATGATTTGGTTTGGCTTTAAAATCCAGAAAATGATTCTCCCAGAAAGTAAACAATTACTTGTCTATGATACGTGAAGAATGTTAGAAAGCAGTAAATTGTCCAGATTGTGTTTTATGCAAAGAAGAAAGTAATGAATGAAATTTTTTTAAACGAAATAATGGCTATATAGCTAAAAAAAGGAGGATGCATTGTGTCACATTCATCCCAAAAAAATTTAAAGTCATTTCACTTTCCCCCAGTAAAAAGAATTTGTCTCAAATATCTCAATGTTTGTATCGATGATGTTAAAAATTTGCAGAAATTGTTTCTACTTACATGTAACACTCAAATAATTATGTTGATCAAATGACTAGTATGATGAATAATGAGTTCACTTGGTTCACTTGTGTAAATATTGAGAAAGTATGTATACATGTATTAAATGTAAATAAAGGTTTATACTTAAGTTTATCCATTTAGTGGTTTATAAAGAATTAATAGCCCCCCTCCCCCGGCCTCCTTTTCCATGTTTTTTTTAATCTAAAGTCATTTAGTATTAAATTTAGAGATATGTTTGTTTAAAGTCTTCATATTTTCTTAACATAGGCATTCTTAACAATAAGCAGTAAAATTTACTGGATTAAAACATCCCCCTTTTTAACAGAATAGTTTCAATTCCAATAAAAATTGTCACTTTTTCCAAATTTTGGAACAGTGCCAATTTCATGATCTACTTTCACTAAAACAAAAAAATGAATGTCAATCATTCTGACTTTGCATTTAAGAAGAACTAAGTTAACCTTTATTCTTTAACTATAAAACAGAATATTTGAATAATTTTTAAAGTTGCAATTTTTTTCCTCCTTAAAATATGTCTAAAATGTTGAAAAATTTCCTCAAATTTTGTTGCATAAGAGCTATTTTTAGTAACAGGCTATAAAACGCACGTGGGTTAGATTAACTCGATTTGGCTCATAAAATTTGAAGGCAATCGGAGAAACCTGGTTTTGGACTATTTTGTATGATTTTCTCGGAAACAGGCTGTTAAAAAACAAGTATATACTGACAAAAGGTCAGAAATACTCAAGCTGTAGAAAGTCAATTAGGAAGTGTCATTAATATCCTAAATTGGTATAAGATGAGGGCTATTAAGTTCAATCTTCTGTTGAATGAACTACATATACATGAAACAAAATTCATATACCGGGTACTGAATTTAATTATAAGAAATATAATTAATCATACTACTTTTAAAGATGAATTTCAGGAATGTTTTATAGAGCAAAGTAACGTTGCCGTTTCTTACTTTTATGAAATATATTTTTTATAAGTAAACATTTAGTATAGTTTACTTTAAACTTTATACGTTTTTTCGTATATTTTGCTTAATGACGTATATCGCATTCAATATATACATCAATATATAAATACTTAGTAGCTTGTTACAGTCTTGTAGAAAAGTTTTTCAAAGTGGAAGGGGCGGGGGAGGGGGCTCCGGGCTCCAAAAAAAAATCCACGTGACTACAGGTTCCTTTATCGTTGCAAACCACAGCCAAAATGTACGATCCTCTCCTACTCCGGACCGTGGCTTGAGAAGATGGGGTTCATCTAGCTGAGCGGAATGTCCAATACATACCCAAGGCACGGAAGCCAGAGGAATCTTCAAGTTTCCTTATAGTATCCAAGTGGTTTCCAAAACATGGAATCCTCGAGATTCCCGAATCCAAAAGAAGTTATTAGGCCTATAACATAGGTTCTGTTACCAAAGCTTAAGTTACATGTAATACGAGAATTTCACATTGATTTTGTTACATGCATTATTTTACTGTACACATCATTTGCAGGCCAGTGAAAAGCAATTTCAGTTGGGGGGTACACCCATACATTTTTTTGCCATGCATTGTAGAATTTGTTGACGATGGAATAACCTGCGTCCCCTTTCAGAATCTGCAGTGGACTCGTCCAAGGATGCTTTGTCGGCGACTGTAAAAAGTTACCTAAGATTCCTACGCAAAGAAAAGCGCGAAATTTCTGTTATAGAAACTGTTACGGCTGCGGAGCTTCACTCATTGCTCATTCGCCATAGAAAAGAATCCGATATTTAACACTTAATATCTTTAAATATACAGACATTTTTAAGATAAGCTTCATTTTTGTTTCTAGAAATATTTTTGTCTACAAAAATAATTTAATTTTGTGTTTTTAAACTGAGTAAATCGATGATCTAGCATCTCTGTAGATAACTCAAGCCCCTCTAGGGCTTGAGTAAAATTTGATCTCGACTGCATGGTACCTTAGCCCCCCTCCTTAAGAATTGGAATTATATCGGTTTTAGGATTTCCTTTTTTCTTCCTCTCCTCTCTGTCTCTGGTTATGTTGGGCATAAATATACACTCCTGAAGTATGGAAGGGAATTACCGCCAAAAGTCTATGCATCTTGCTTTTATTCTTATTCTGCCTACTTCTTTATGCTTTGTTATTATTTTAATTATATGTCACTTTAATGTTTTCATATTCGTCTTTATTACATTTCACTTTGACTTTTATCCATCTTCATTTTGCCCTTACTTCTATGTTGCTTTATTCTTGTAATTTCATTTTACTTTCTTTTAAATTGATACAGTTTCTTAAATGATTATCTCTATTACGAAAGTTAATTCAATCACGCAAACAATGAAGCATATTCAATGAAGACGAATACAAGTCGTCCGAATTTAGTGCCGCATTATAACGCTAGGTGGCAGGGGTGTTCGCTAAGAGTGTTGGTAAAATTACATGTAGGTAAGCAAACCCGGGCCAGGGTTATTCGATTTTTTTAAATTTTCTGTCTTAATACTTAATCAATCAAACTTTAATTTTCAAATGATTGATGTTTGTTATAAGATTAGGTATGCACCCGATACATGCCATTCCCTCGGAAGTCTCGCTAGATGGTATAAGATTTCCCCCTGGAAGACTGACTACATATGTACATAGTGATGCTTTTTTCGGAAGACTATACAGTGGGACTTCCCCCGTGGAAGTTTCAATATATAGGTAGTTTTCTGTGGAAATTTCGCTATATATAGCAATTCACCCCCTTTATAGCAACCCCTCCCCCGAATAGTTTTTTTAATCGTAAAACAATGTTTATATACCGGTGTACCGGGTGTATACTAACGTTTTCAGTTTTTGAAGAAAAGTTATCCGTCCTATATGAATAAATATTTGAATAATATCATTTTAATAGTGTTTTATAATGAAATCAATTTAACCATTAGTTAAACATAGATAATCTACATATACGTATATATATCGTACATATGGATAATGACTCCCCCCCCCCCCTTAGTTGTAGCTTCCCTCGTGGCACTATGGTTACGGCGTCTGCTTTAGAAGTACAGTAGTAAGGAGTCGATTAATACGTCCCAATAATGGCTGATGACAAATACGGTGCATACTAAAGATAGTTCTTTCTTTATTGAAAAGTGATATTTTAATATAAAATATTAACGCAGAAAAAAGACCGGGGAGTTTCTAGTATGTCTGGGTGCATGTAGCCTGGTTCCGAATTCGCCTACCATGTCCAGATTTAGAGAGGGGTTTAGGACCCCTGGAATTAACAATTTAAGGTTACTAAAGCAAGGAAAAAAAGTTACCCCCCCCCCCCCACCAACACACACACGAAATAAAATTTTGTCGTTTGGGCGAGTTTACAATTTTTTTTCTAATTTTTTTATGCTTGTCAAGAAATTCCTGGAATTGGATTTTTTTTTTGGAATGGTTTGCCCACCCCCTCCCCCCACCCCCGGAAAAAAATTATGGATTAGCGCCTGCCTACCCATAACGCTTCTCACTCCTTTGCAAAGCCCTGTCTCTAGAATCACGCGCATGAGCAGTTACTATCTGTCGTGAAATAAAGTTCAGTTCAGTGGAAGGTTCTGAAAAACAACCCAATTTATAAGGGTTAACTAGTATCAAAATATTTAACATTTTTATATCAACTAAAGTGGAATTCAATTATCCAGCAAATAAATTTCATAGAGTTATATTTTTCAGTTTTTGAAAGTGGGGAGGGGGGCAACATGACAATATATATATTCAAGCTACCCGGCTGAAAACAACTTGACAAGCGCAAAAAAAGACCCAGGAAATTGTCCAAACTCGAAAATACAAAGGGGTCGGAACTGGGGAAGGGGAGGGGCTTAGCCTCCACTTTTTTTTAAAACAAAGATGGACTTAGTATTGACATTGAACATTCATGTGTAGGCTTAGCCAGCCCCCTCCCCCCACCCCCACTCTTCATGGACACGATGCAGTATAGGTTTAAAATGGGGAAAGTGGTGGTGTTTAGAAAAAAACTTTGGCACCAGAGTTCGAACCTACACCCCTCCACACACACACACACACACCCTCCCTCACACACACACACACATACACACGAGGGCCACACGAAATAGGATTTTTGTGTTTGGAAAATGGACATTTCATTTTTTTTTTTGGCTTTTTGTGGGTTTTTCTTAAGGTTTAAACATTTGCAATGTAATTTTCTTAAACTATAATATCATTACAAGTTCTTAGACAAAAAAATCAGCATGCGACCAGGGGTTTTGAAAAGAGAGTATCGAATTTCGAAAAATTTTTGCATTATTCAAATAAAAATGCACAAAAATTATAAAACATGAATTCCAGATTTTTTTTCATCAAAAATTGTTTCAGAAGAAGTATACAAATCCATATGTAGAGAATGAAAATATTGCACACAGGTCCTTCATTTAGTTGAACTCTTCAACTCCAGGGAAGAATCCAAAAAACTTCAAATTACGTTGCGTGTGACCTTATTAAAAATTGTTACACTTAGTCCCCCCCCCCCCCCCCCCAAATTTCAATTTGCTTCCGACGCCATTGAAATCCTTTTTCGGGGGCGGGGTGGGTTTTGGGTTAGATTCAACTTCATCTATAGAATCAAATTTAAATTTTCTTCCTACTATACGTACTACGATTACTTATTTGACCCTTACTCTTACAAAAAGTGGGTCGGTCTTTCAATGAACATATTCAGTATAGTATAAAATTATGTCTGAAAAAAAAAAGGCCGCTATTCCTGTGTGCCCAGACAAATAAATAGGGAGTTTCCATCATTGGAACGGGTGATCGGATCCGGCCTTCAGAATTCGATTGATAAAGTACTAAGGACTATTGAAGAATCTCAAATAAACCGACCCGGGTTTGCTTACCTAATTTTACCAACACTCGTATCGAACACCACACCACCTAGCGTTATAATGCCGCACTAAATTTTGACGGTTTGACAACATTGAATATGCTTTTAATTGTTTGCGTGATTGAAATAACATTCGTAGTAGAGAAAATCCTAATAATTTATTTAAGAAACTGTATAAGTTTAAAAGAAAGTAGAATGAATTAACAAGAATAAAGCAAAATAGAAGTAAGGACAAAATGAAGAATGATAAAAGTTCGAAGTGAATTGTAATAAAGACGAATATGAATACAGTAAAGTGACATATAATTACAATAATAACAAAGCATAAAGAAGTAGGCAGAATAAGAATAAATGCAGGATACATAGACTTTTGGCGGTAATTCCCTTCCATACTGATGAGCACAGGAATAATAATCTAATTCGACAAGGCCCCGGGAAGTACTTTAGAAATCAAGCAAATAGCATCCATGCAAATACGTAAAGGAGCCTATATCTTGCTTCTTTGAATAGTATACTACAAAAAGATTAAAACCTGACCAATGAAATCCCTCCTACAAATAAACAACCAATCCTTGGATAAAATACAAATGAAAAATTATCGAATACAAATAGAGATTTTACAATACAAATAATTGATTATACAATGCAATCGGAAAAATAGAATGCAATTGAAAAATTACAATTCAAATGGTTTTTAACAGTACAAATAGAAAATTCAGAATACAAATTTAAAATTATACAATTCAAATGGAAAATTATACAATACAAATGGATAAGTTTATACTACAAATAAAAATTATGCAAAACAGATGGGAAATTTATAATTCAAGTGGAAAAGTATACAAAATAAAATTATACTTAAACATGAAAAAGATCGCATATTGCAACGTTTGACATATGCCATAGTTATAATTGAATGTATGTTTTAATGGTTTGTTGATCTTAGAACATATACTTTTTTTTTAAAACATCAAAACTCACGGGCATTTCTTAAAATTCACCCTTATAATTCTTCATACCTGTACCTACAATAACCCTCACTCATAAAGGTATACCATAATCATATATTTATAACTTACCCATTAACATTCCACAACTCCACCCTATGGGGACTGGAAGTTTTTTGGGACTAGTCCTTTTTAATCCAAAGGGTCATCGTAGGCATTACACTCCTCGGGAATTACGGTGTAATCTTCCTCTACAGAAAATAAAATAACTTAAATGTTCTGAACCCCTAAATAGAAAAAAAGGGGGGACCCAATGGACTTAACTGATGCCTGAGTTTAACACAATTATAAGGATCCATAGAGAATAATATAAAACAGTACATGAAGCTATGTTGCCCGATAATAAGATCTACAGGATAGTCAGGATCAAGAAGAATAAATAGTCTAGAATTCAGCAACAACTCATAAATTAAATTCTAATAATTTTTTCCCCACTTTTTATTACAAAAGATTCTTATTAATACCAAAGAGCATATAAAAAGAAATTTTCCATGAATGCATTTTACTAATAATAAAAATTGCCCATCCCAACAATGACCTAGGGGGCCCCAAATTA
>NW_026927760.1:0-31352 GCF_032062105.1 Saccostrea cuccullata
AACAAAAATCTAGAGAGTAAATTTCCTCTCTAAATTCACATCGGTGTCTTCAATTAGGCAGGCCGCTCGATATTACAGTTCTTGTATAATAAAAAAAACCCTACCGGAGTTCGTTTTTCCGAACTGCCTGACTGGGTTAAGTAATAGACTCTACCTGTGTATTGTACATTCAGTATTTAAATGCCAAATCAACCATCATTTACACAGCTAGATTTTACGGAGTAAATATCCTCCCAAAAATTTCACAGATACAGTGTTCACTACAAACATTGCAAATTAGTACTAACAAAAATCTACAGAGTAAATTTCCTTTTTGAATTCACGTCGATGCATTGTACATTCAGTATTTCAAAGCCAAAGAAACCATCGTTTACATAGCTACACTTTACGGAGTAAATTTCCTCCCAAAGAATATCAATGATACATTGTTCACCACTACATTTTAAAATAGAAAAAAAATTCTACGGAGTAAATTTCCTCTCAAAATGCACGTCGCTGCATTGTACATTCAGTATTTCAAAGCCAAACCAACCATCGTTTACAGAGCTGGATTTTACGGGAGTAAATTTCCTCCCAAAGACTATCACTGATATAGTGTACACAACAACATTACAATTTGAAAAAAGCAAAAATCTAGAGAGAAATTTCCTCTCAAAATGACATTCATACGGTAAACATACAGTAGTCAATTCAGATGCGACTATCCTTTATATAACAAGACTTTACAAGTAAAATTTCCTCCCCAAGAATTTCACTGATAGAGTGTTCACTACTTACATTACTGTTAGTTATTAAAAAAAATCCAGAGAGTAAATTTCCTCTGTAAATTCACATCGGTGCATTGTACATTCAGTATTTAAATGCCAAATCAACCATCGTTTATGCAGCTAGATTTTACGGAGTAAATTTCCTCCCAAAGACTATCACTGATATAATGTTCACTACCACATTACAATTTGAAAAAGGCAAAAATATACAGGGTAAATTTCCTTTAAAAAATGACACTGATACAGTTATCATACAGTAGTGAATTCAAAAGTGACTATCCTTGATATAACAATATTCTACGGAGTAAATTTCCTCCCAAAGAATATCACTGATACAGTATTCACTACAACAATTACAATTTGAAAAATGCAAAAACTTTACAGAGTAGATTTCCTCTCTAAACTTACATTGGTGCATTGTATATTCAGTATTTCAAAGCCAAAGCAACCATCTTTAACATGCTAGATTCTACATTCATTATTCACAGATAGAAAATAAACATTATATATAGAAAACAGCAGAATATCAGAGGGTTAATTTCCTCTTTTTACAGGAAAAAACCCATACATTTTACATCTTATTCAATAAATGACTTTGAGGGGACATTTTTATTTCAATATACTAATGATGAAATACATTATTATTTTATCTATAAATAAACAACAAAGAATCTATACAAACACATACAGTTTTTTTGACTGATTTCAAGGCGTATTCAACGAGGGGAAGTTGTTCAGTGCGCATTCAGTAGCATGGTGATGTCACAAACAATATCTCAAAGTACGTTGAAAACTGTAATGTCCAGTCTATATCCGCGAACAGTTTGATTTCAAACACATCTATCACATTTACTTTCTTCGACCGAAGCTCAACTTCTATGCCTTCCTTATGGCTGATGCCATTGAACACTTGCTGAATGCATTCCCAACTTGTCCAAAGGAAATATGGCCGCCATATTTTGAACAAATCCATAGTTGACCTATTGGTAAAATTTTTAAACTCGTAAATCATCTCATATAATTGTTTTCAAACTTTCAATTTTTCAGAACTCATGGGCATTTATTTCTTCTGTCATGCCGGATTACAAAATGTGCACTACACTCAACAGTCGAGTAGTGTTGCTTGCACAATTTTTGTAAAATCGAAAAATGGTTTTTCCGTTGGTTTTACTTGTGGAAAATTCATTCATACAATTGTAATATTTTTAATATTAATTCAAGTTATAATCACACATGGTAGTATCTTTATTTTTTTTCCAGAAGTTCAAACATGTCCTTCAGTTCTTTTTCTTTTGTTTCTAGCATTTTTAATTTCGAGATCCAGTTTTTCAAAGGTTTCCTCAGATTAATTTCGAGATTTTTTAAAGGATATCTCTGAATTCATGCACAACGAACAATATTTATGGTTAATAAATCCTCTACTCACTCATATAAAATGTTGCTCGAACCTTAATGATTTTCCAAAGGAAATGTATTTGATAAGCAAAATACTGACAATTATAGCATAGCTTGCGGGTCAAAATTAACAAAAAGACACTTCAACTTTGCAATTCTATAAAGGAATAATAGAAATTTATGTCATTAAGAGTTATCTCTCTTGTCAGAGTATCAATGACCTTTTAGATCAAAGTCCACAAATAATACAAAATAGAAGCAGATCAAACACGGACCTACGAAACATCAAAAGTGGAAGTAGGTGACTTGGAGGAGTGGGCTTCCTCTGCCGACCTGTCACACACGCCGTGTGCTCCTTGTCATAAAGGAAAAATAACGGAAAAATCGGTTGTCAATTCAGTGTATAAATAGTACTAGTACACTCACAATTAGTATGAAAAGTCAATCAGCATTTGACTCAGTGATAAATTGAATTTGCTGAGAGGATCGTTGTATCGACCATAAAACGTACAAAAGGATGAGTTTTACCGAGACTGCTGGTATTCTTGATTCATCAATTTGTTTGTCAATAATTTATCTAATTTCATTTGTAGAGGATGTTCTTGTGTAACGAATCAACTGAGATACTTGTATTTTAAGTCCGTATGCAGGAGATGAAGGTATATTTAAACAATAAAATGCTTTTTTTGCTTGTAAGTACGGGAATGAGTGTCGCAGCTGTTGCAGAAAAATACATAACCCGTGTAAGAGGGTTATGTAATTTTTTTCTGCCATCCCCACAGCCCCTTTGCCTTAACGAAGATTTTTCTACCTGTAATAGCTGAGAAAATATTTTACATTCCAAAGATTATTATGTGACATTAATGAAGTAAAGGAGAAAGTGGAAAACCACTCTAGATCTGGTATGACTATTGTAATTAATGTACAAAGCGTATTTTAAAGCTTAGCACTATTCGTTAAAAGGAATTTGTCCGCTATATTCAATTATTCCCTCCCTATATCTTAGGGTCCTTCTACAAGCCTATCCCTTTGTCAATGTAAAGTGTAATCAGCTGCAATTGGTTTAGACAAATGCAATACAGATTTTGGTAGCGACAAAAATAACTCTTTACTTCTCCCACGGAAGGAGAGTAAGATGCTGAAGAAACTAACAACAGTTGCACAATTCAGTGTAGCATACAACCAAGCACAAATATATGTGATTGCAATAAATAAACAAAGCCAATTTAATATCACCAGCACGAACACATGTCGCTATTCAATACCTTTGACATTAAAGCAGTAAGTTGTAACGGTGGAGATATCCCTGTGTAGATATCGTAGATAGTATGATCGAATATGGCGAATGCCTATTTAGGAGTCGTGTTCAGCTTGAACAATGTTAACAAATCGCTTCAATTCACATATAATACAAAACAAGGGATACAGACGCAAATCACCTTACAATATGCTTTTGAGAATCAGGTTTGAAACGGATTTTTCAAAACTTTAATTTCCTGTAGTACTTGTACATAATGGAATTCAACTCTCTTAGCTGATTCGCCAGTTTAAGTCGTGTATGCACCTTATTTGCTAATATGGTGCCAAAAATAGATTCCCTGTACCCACGCAATTATGCTTGTCAAAAAGTAATTTTAAAATATGACATAAATAATTTCAAGGAGAAAAATTATCAAAGATTGAATGAATTCAAGAAAGAATTGTAACATGTTTCTACAGATTTAATGATTAAAGGACAAAACTTTTCCGGGACTCTTAGCTTGAAATGTTTTTAAATCCAAAGTTCAAGTGTTACTTACATTAAATTTCATCAAAAACAACAGGAATCAATGACATCTGCAGGAAACTTAACGTTTTGATCAAATTTTGATAATTTACTAAGGAAGTTTGCATATTTTATAAGCAGATATCGAGTAAAAGGATAAAATAAGAGTTCTCGGGTTTTTTTAAGTGGTCTTCACATCACGATTTACATCGTGAAGACGTCTAGACGTCTAGAATATTATTTGCATTGGTCAATTTAGCATTGAAGATGTCCGAGCTAGAAAAAAATGCTCCCTTTAAATCCCCCAATACCTATTCCTTGCACCTCAGGTTAAATCTGTGACTTCAAATTTGCTTAAACATAAGCAGAAAGGAATACAAGCCACTGAAGGGAGATGATCACATAGATTGTCCCGGTTGAAGCAAATATCAATTCTAATGAATTCATTCTATTTTTTAAGATATAAAATTTACTTGTATATCAGCAAGTATAGTAATCATTTAATATTTTTTCTTAAAATATAAATATCATAAAACTCTCTTTTAAATAAAAATAACGTGCTAGCAAAGTGCTCATAACCTTTATAATTCCTGTGTTGTGTCAGTTCTTGATTATTGTTCGGGAGTATGGGGTTATAATGTTTTTCATTAAATTGATATGGTGCAGAATCGTGCAATCCGTTATTTTCTTGGGTTTCATCGATTTACCCTTTTATTTGCCCTTAAAAGCGAAGTTGGATGGCTACCCTCTACACAGCGACGTTGGATGAATATATTTCGCCTTTGGAACCGAATTCTTTAGTTGGAAAATGACAGATTAACGAAAAAAGTTCTCATTTGGGATTAAAATTTGCAGGGTGTATGGTGTTCACAAATCAAAAATATTTTTGATAGTCTCATCAGTAGCAGTCTCTTTCAAAACCAGCAAATAGTAAATACCGAACACATGTACCAAAAACTTCGTCAATATGCTGAAAATGAATGGAAAGTGAAAATACAATCATCACCAAAATTAAGGACATATATTTCCTTCCAAGTAAATTATGAAACCGAACCATATGTTGCATCTAATATTTCAAAAAACGAACGATCAGCCTTGGCACAGTTTAGATGTGGAATGCTTCCCGTATTACGTCGTAGTTCAATCGCACAGTGTTCGTACACCACTTGCCATTAATCGTCCTTTTTCGTATCATATTCGCGGGAAAGTCGTACTATGTTCTTATCAATTTGAAGAACGCTCGCAGTAACTCGAGAGACACTCGCACAAACTCGAAGGACACTCGAAATAACTCGTCGGACTCTCGTAGTGTCGGGAGTGCTCCGAAGTTCTGCGAATATCGCACAAGCTTCGAAGATTTACTACGAATATGAGTACGAGTGCAGTGCGGATGCTATGCGATTGTCTACGAATAATAAAAAAATCGTACTGTGTCCACGATTGTTTTGAACATGCTCAAAACAATCGCCAGGTTTGGCGACTTGCTGCGATCCAACACGATTAAGGAAGGCATCCTGCGAGTACTTCTGCGATAAATCACGATCTGCTGCGATTTTTGAATTCGCAATGAATCGTAGCTATAAATCGTGACAGTGTGACACGGGCTAAACGCATTGAAACCGGTCGATATAAACATGAACCCTTAAGTGAAAGAACGTGTGTTTTCTGTTCTAGTTCCGTTGTTGAAGACGAAAAACATTTCTTATTAGACTGTCAAGTGTATAATGATGTTAGGAAAAAATATTTTGATAGCATGTACAAAGATCACCCAAATAGAAATAGTAATGATTATGATTATTTGTTCAAAGTTCTAAATCAAAATTACCAAACAAAGTAAGCCAAATTTGTACATACAGCATATAACCATAGAAAGAATCTTCTGCATGTGTAAATTTATATAAATGTTAATAATTAAAAAAGTGACTTATAGGTCCAATGGGCCTGGTGCAGATTCAGTTTGACGTATTTTGTTTACACTGTATATTGAAATGTCTAAATGATAACTTACTTACTAATTACATAATGAATCATGCTTTAACTATTTAAAATAATTAAGGGCAGCTGCCCCCTTTCCCTTCTTATTGTTTCGCTGTTCTATTATAGTTGTAAAAGTAACACTATGGCTATTTACTCTTTGCATATTTGATGTTTCACCACTTTGTGGCATACATAGACGTTGACCTCCTTATTCCTTCCCCGAACTCTATAATTAGAAACAGTGATCTGAATCATAATAGGATTTATATATCAGATAAAAACTAAATATCAGCACATCATATCTAACCACTTATCTTTTAAAAAATGTAAAATAAATTGTGCTTCATCTGCATTAGCTTAAGTCACAAGAATAAAAGGGGAAAGTATGGAGACAGCCAAATAATATGACAATTAAAAAAAAACAGATTTATTTAACCATCTGCAAGTATTCTTTATTATTTGGGGGATAATTTTACATTAACGGATCTCTACTATACTCAATCAAATAAAAAAAAAGCAAGAAAACTCCTATGCGAACAAGCACAAGAGATGATGTATGAGGGTCGTTCAGTAAGTAATGCAATTCACAGTATACCATGATAAATGTTCATTTAACTTTATTGAATTTGAATAGGTTCATTAAAGAACTCTTAAAGACAAAAAATCCCACGAGTTTTCATATTGTTTTTGCTTAGAAAATCTTTTTTTTTAAATAAGCATGGTCACTACACTGAGCTTAAATCTGTTTATAAATGATCTTTGTGCCACATGAAAATTGAAAATACAATATTTACATGTAAAAACATTGTTAAGATACTGAACATCTAATCATTACAACTTTTTGTAGAATTTTGACAAAGGAAAAACATATAACAATATTTCCACCAGGTATGTGCCCTATTTTCTCATAAATGCCCATGAGAGAACATGAGTTAAAAGTGCCAACGTTCTATTTAAAAACAAATGTTTAAACAAAATAGAAGATTTGTAAAACTTGTTTAATGTATGACGAAATATGGGTGCACTTTTTATAGCCGTAAAATAAAATAAAATAAATTATAAAAAGTGTAGAATCAAAGAAAAAAGTATCATGTAATTATGATAAAGAGAAGCAATGGCTCCAAACATGTTTTATTAGTTTTTGTGGATTTAAAAAGTTTTATTAAGAGATGTACATACATGTACATCCAAATGAAGGACTTGTAATGGTAAGTTTTATGTTTAAATTGCTGAAAGGAAACACAACCGGATTTTTCTGCAAAGGAAGTAGCAGGGTATTTTTCGTGTGTCTGGCAACGCAGCTGCATGTACGCTTAGAGAAATGAACAAGTTTCTGAAAAAAGGCAGCAGACAGGATTTTCAATCACCCATATTAGCTCGATTGCAGCCACTGTGAGATCTTTCCAAAAACACATGAGAACAATTCAAGGAAGAATGTACAATGTCAGATATGTCATGGGAAATGATATACATAGGGATCTTTGGGGCATCCCTAAAGATGAGCATGATGAAAATTTCTATTCATGGAAACAAATTTAGAATTTGTGTTACGCTCTTTTATTCCTTGTAGATACCATGTTGCATTATATTTATTGAATGACGCACTTATGGTGTGATACTTAAATTAGGCATTTTAATCTCCCTTTCCAACGTCAATTGGAATTGTTTGCTAAAAAAGTTTTACCAGTATTGTTATATGGCCATGAAATATGGGGGTAGGAAAATATCAATATCATTAAACGTTATTTAAAACAAATATTGAATTTGAAAAGTAGAACTTCAAAGTTAAATAATTTATGTAGAATCTGGAAGGTTTCCATAACTCATAAATATTTACTCAAGAATGATAAAATATTGGACAAAATTTGTGAATGGAAAAGAAAACAAATTGTGTAGAATAGTATATATGTATTTATGCAAACAACACGATTAAAGAGGAATTGAAAAACTCATGGATATCATTTGTACAAAAAAAATTTGATAGATGTGGTTTATCAAATATATGAGGCTATTATATGTATATAACAGTATATATGTTTTATATGTTTTGTGTTTTGTACCTCATGTACAATTTATATGGTTTTGAGTGAATAAAGTGAATTGATTTGAAGACTCATTTAATTAATAAGAATTCCCGCCCCGCGAAGTTAATTCAATAACTATATTTTTTCACTTTTTTTCTTGGAAATCTTCATATGGTTATATCAATTCAACTTATTAAAAATAGTTGCCTTAAATTATGTTAAGCATCTCAATACAATCAACAAATGTGTATACTGTGAAATCACTAATTCTCGTGGGGGTTTAATTTTCGTTGTTTTCGTGGTATTAAGAGACCCACAAATATATTTATATATTATATTTTCATGTGCACAACTACTAAAATGTTCTTCATCCACGAAATCAAATCCCCACGAACAAACATTTTTTTCCCTCAAACCACGAAAATTTGACTCCCACGGAAATATGTGATTTTACAGTAGTTAAGGAGTAATTACACTTAATATGTTGATAATTTAAGACGATAAAATATAAGACAATATACAAGATATAACACGAGTGTAGATTGATTGATTGTATACTGTTTAACGTCCCTCTCCAGAATATTTCACTGATATGATTAAGGGGGATGTACGGCCACCTTTAGTGCAGAGAGAACAAAATGTAAACATTTCTTCAAATGGCTAAAGTACATTATATTTTGATCAAATAATATACAAGATACAATAAATATGCATAACTGAATGCATGTTGTGCATATATAATCTATACTTTTGCAGAAAAATGCTTTTGATATGCTTCTTAGAAGTGCGCAGCTACAGAATACAGCAAAGCCTTAAAAATTCCAAAAAAATACGCAAACTGTGCATTAATGTTCTCTCTACAACCATTTGTTCAGAAAATGTCTAAATTTTGCACTTTTAAATGATAATTTTAAGTTCAAAACAAGTTATCGTTATTTTCAAAAAGAGTGTAAAGAACCCTGAAAGTAGTTCATTGATAACAGCACGTCGTCTATTTTTAGCACAGAATTTTGTTTTCCAGACCCTTTCTTAATATAGAGGGACATAACAATCTTTAAATGTAGAAGAGAATTACAGTTGCAAAATATTTCAAATAATAATATGAACACTTTTAAGAGGAATTGTGTTATAGTGTGGCTTGAAGTAATTTATTTAGTATCATTATCGAACAGTTGTTAAATAGTGTACGTATTGAAATAAACTCTTTGATTCCTGGTTTGGGGGCCATAAAACTTAGACAAGCTCACTTCTGAATCCATCTCACTTTAACTAAAGGAATATATAGTGGTAAAGTGAGACTGAGATAAAAAGTAAGCTCATCTAAAGTTTTATGGCCCCCAGGCCAGATAAGGAAAAATGAGCACCATCAAAGTTTAAAATGAAGAGTTTGTACGTTTGCTACAGATAACTTATAATATCTATGAAAAGTTTATTATCACCAATGAAACACAAAGAAATTAACTATCTGTATATCTACAAAACCACAATTTAGATTAGAAACAAATTTGGTGAACACTCAAGTTCTATAAAAAGCATATGCTGAATTAAGTTTTGCTCACGATGTGAAAATGAAGTCATTATGCAGGTACTTGTGACGAAAAATGGTTGTTTCAGTGGAACTCGTTCAACAAAAGACTAAAATATTCATGGTATATCTTAAAAATGCCTTTGAAGTAACGTATAAGAATTTGTTCATAGTTTATTAAGACAAATGGCTTCCTATAAATTCAATTAATGATTGGATAGATCGTTTTAGTGAAGGAAGCCAGATGGTTGAATATGATACTTGTTATGTTGCCCGGTGAAAGCAAGTTTGAAAAGGGGTTTGTTTTTATCAAGCAATATGTAATCAAAGATCTCCAATTTACACTTTGAAAAATACTTGAATATTTCAACAATAATAGAACTATCAAATACCTAGGATATCGTTTACTTTTGATACCCCCCCCCCCTATACTCTGTCAAATAAACATTTACAATTTTCATTTCAGCGGAGCAACATTTGAAAAGGAATAAAATCATTCAGAGTGGGTTAGGAGATTTAATGAATAATTTTTTTTTCTATTTGCTCATTTTGTCAAAATTACAAATTTTACAGAGTAAAGAAAAAATCAACATAATTGAATATTTTATACCATCTTTAAAATGACGTTTGGTGGACCTCCCAACTCAGGGAAAATTATTGGGTCCGTATTTATAGGTGAGAAAAAAAAATCCTTAAAATTTGAACACATTTGTCGTCAAAAGAAAAAAATATCCTGTAATTGGATGTAAAATAAAATTGAGTCGGGCCATTTCTAGGCAGTAGATCGGGAGAGAGGGCAACCAAATGGTCTTATAAGGCTAGTACATGTTCCATCACATACTTTGAAATTCAAAATTTTTTAATCTTTGGAACTATTTTGGAAAAAAGGACATCGGATTTTGGGAAGAGGGGGGGGGGTTAGTCTCTCATTTTTTGCGATGATAGACATAGCATATGCAATGGACCTTTGTTTGCAAACATTGTGATTGCTTCTTAATTTCAAAGAAACAACTCAATATATTTTATCAAACTCCGTTTGTTCAATGAACGAGAGCGTACAACGTAGTCAACATAATGAGACGTGATGCGTTTTTTATGTCCAAACATTACTCCATACAATGTGTTGGTCATTACAAACAATCAAGCTATTTATGTGAGGTGCCTGAAGGAAATCCTATAACTGCCTATTTTTTCTATCTAACTGCTAAATAAAATAGACATATGTACCAACTTTTCGAACGTAAGACATGTAATTGCAATTTGTTTTTCATGCACCGCATATTGTTCAACATTTTCAAATTAAATGCTAAGCATCCTCCTTGCAGTGCCCCATTTCAAAATAACTTCTATCGCCACAGAAAAAAGACTCTAGGTAAACACAAATGTCTAGGGCATTTGTTATCTTTTTTCTTGAGTTTTAAAGAAACGAACAAATTAGCAAGACTTGTTCAACAAAAAAATCAATATAATCATCGTAATAAACACATCTATCCACGGCAGATATATGCACATGCCAACCACGTGCTCAACAGAATAATATTTACGAGGAAACCCGAGCTATGAACAGAACAGTTTTTCCCGATTTGCTGGAGTGGGGTTAAAATCGCTTTTTTTTCATTAATCAGACGAAGCGATGCAACAAATAAAAGTAGTGAGTTATATTACCTGATGGTTATAACTTAGTAATTTCTTGTCTTGGTGTTATTATGGTCGCATTTATTCTAAAATCAATGTTATTCGAACTCTGTTTGACAGAGGAATGGCGGACGAAATAAACACATGGCCTCAGGAAGACACACATATGAAAAATCAAATTTTCAAGAATTTTAGATAATGACAAGAAAAAAAACGAAACAAATGATTGTAGCCATATTATCAATGAATCAAACTAACGTCATTTGCAATGGATTTTTCATTTCGTGAATGCTGCAGCTGCGCAGTTCTACCATGATTAATTTCCCCCTTATTAAAACAAAATAAACATAACTATTTACTAATTTTGGTCTCTAACAATAGGTAACTGGTGCATTAACACTTTGAGTAACTTTCGACTAGTTTAGACGAGTATTAAGCACATTCTTAACATTTCTTATTTCACACCAGACTAGATCCAATTGGCTTGTACATCCCCTTAAAGCTGAACACTACTCGTAAATAGGCATAGTCCGCCATATTTCCCGTTCTTCAAAGCTCTCCCTACAACTGGTATATAGAGAGAAGATCGTTGGTCAGTTCAATGTATTACACTGTAGAGATCCGACGAGTGTAGACGTACATCTTATAAAGCGTGCAACTCAATTTCGAGGAAATTTTCAAAAACAGGACAAAAGTATCATGGAAATACAGGCCAATACATTATTTACAAACAGAAAATGCACATAAAAACAAGAAATAAATGCAAAAAAATCTACGACCACGATAGGAATACTACATATCGGCCACGAGTTTCAAGTGTGCAATCGGGTGTAACAAAATCGAGCGGTTTATATACCCGTCTGACAGAGCCTATTTATGAGAAGTGTTCAGCTTTAACAAGTGTAGAGGTCACCCTTATGCTTCAGTAAGCTACTGCACTAGCTCTCATTACAGAACAACAGGACACTCATAAGTTTCCTTATATTTGTCTTCTTTGTTGTTTTCAATAAACAATTTAAAACAAATGAAATGCATTAGATAAAAAAAACAACCTTTTTTTCATATTATCTTTATAATGCACATTTTTTATAATTATTATAAGACCAATCATTTGGTTTGTGTAATAATTTGCATAAACACCGAAGACGCATGCGGAGGTTAAACATAGGAAACATTTTCTATTTATGAAAATACAAAAACCTGGAAGTCAAATTTATAACAAGTTTCAAGGATGGTTGGTTCTAAATATCACGAGACTAGAGTATTTATTAATTTTTATGAAGTGCCTCTAATGATTAAAGAGTAGGATTTTTTATGAAACTG
Source organism: Saccostrea cuccullata (assembly GCF_032062105.1). Classification (NCBI taxonomy): domain Eukaryota; kingdom Metazoa; phylum Mollusca; class Bivalvia; order Ostreida; family Ostreidae; genus Saccostrea; species Saccostrea cuccullata. The sequence goes on from NW_026927760.1 coordinate 12,412, forward strand.
AAAGTGGAGCTGTAGGTAAAATTTTTTAAGAATTGTAATCTGTTTCATGTGTTCACTTGAGGTGGCGGAATGACTCGAGCTGCAATAATGCAGCCCTCTCCGATTACATTAATCTCTTTTCTGGAGAGGGCTACAATTCCAAAGCATCCCCGTAATGGTGCAAATAGATTTTTAAAATATAGGCGACTGCAGGCAAAATTAATTGTTTTTACATTCAACTTACATAACACAAAATTTGTTTTCACTGTCAATAAAATAGCCCTAAATACCATGAGAGTGTGTAAAAAAAAAATCTGCGTGTTTACCAATCACTTATTAGTAGCCAAGTCAGTTTATGCGTGATGCATTGACGTTCGATTGAAATTTAGAACAACTTAATAAAGGAAATGTCGGTGTTTCATTAAAATGATTTTTGCCGAATGGTATCACAAAACATTGATAAATAAAAGAAATTCAAGTTTTTTTTACGGAAACTGCGATATTTATGCTTAAGATAAGGGAATTACTAAAGATCCGCTCCTAATCTAAATCCTCATTGGCTGTCTATCAAGGTCAATTAACTGTTCAGGATAACTAAACAGAGAACTCGAGAGTCCGATGGCAGACAAAAGCCACACTTCACAACTTAAATTAATTTATGTCTTCTCTACATGTAAAATCTAACAATTTAGCACAAACAGAATACACAGTTTAAGCCTATGCTGATACATGAACATGTACAAATTGACAAATCTTCAAAGTACCTAATGTACGGAAACATTTAAAACTTACCGGTATTTTGAGGACATTGGCAACATTTCTGGTTTTGATATAGAAATTTTCAAGAACTTTTGAGCAGGTTTATTGGTATCAAACATGTTTAATTCTGGTTTTTTTAACCCACAAGCCAGCCTTCTTTTTTAGTTCATCGAATCAATGATTCTCAATGCATTTCCTATGTAAAATATTGTTAAAAAGGTCCTATATTATTTTTTAACATACGCTTTCTCTAAAACCCATTTATATCCTAGAAATTTTGAATAAAGGACATTGCTTAATCCTTATATCCGATGACATGTAAACATTTTCGCTGAGAATTCAAATATAGAAACAGGACACAGAAATTCCAGCACTGTTCTTTAATTTTGAGTTACTTCCCTTAACATCTAGGTTTTATTCAAAACGATCGGATTATCTAGCTTTCACCACTTTCAGCACATTTCACATCTTGGCCCTTCCCAGCATACACCATGTGTGGTCGCTTTTTAAAGGCTCTGTTTAAGTACGTATCCCCCTAGACAAATTTAAAGCGTTAATGGACGTTGTCGGCTGCCGTTCTGATCTTGACATTGCTACTGAAATTTGAATCTCATATGGAAAGATGGATAGTATTTTGAAATACGAGTAAAAATGAAGATACTGTAGAAGTACTTTTTTCCGCGTGGTATTGATTTACGCTATGTACGCGGCCACAGATTTTCCGCGGAAATTTGTCCAAGCGTACTTAATATAAATATAAGGCATAGAGTGACAGCCTAGGAAATCCGCGTAATTTTCTCAACCCGCGGATTTATCAGGAATCGAGATTCCGCGGAATTATGACCCCGAGGAAAAAAGTACGTCTACAGTAAGTTGGTGCGAGAGGATACCCAGACTTTTCTTGAGAAAAAAAAGAAAAAGACAGTATTTTGTAGAATTACGTATGATAATTGGACATTTGGGCGACATGCTTCTATAACGTGACGTGAGATCTCTAACTTGACGTTACGTTGAAGTCTCCCCCGGGTTTCCCAACTATCCAATTTTAGAAAGCTCGTGTGACCTTATTGGTGACTGGAGAGTGGTGAAATTTTCCAATATTGTTGCATTATGACTCTATATTATGAATATGCCTATTGATTGATTTCATCAAATCACGATAAAATTTTAGAAAGAAATTCCACGAACTTTTGGATCAACCCTCGTATATCCCATCATGCGGGGTGTATGCTATGTTTTGCGGGGTGTATGCTATGTTTTGCGGGGTGTATGTTTCCGAAGCGAGAGAAAGGGGGTCAATGTAAGTTCTTTGTTCATTTTCTTAATTTACGGGTACTTTTCACCAGAAAGCCTATGCCTACGGAAGAAGAGTATATGGATACCAATGAATCCACTGGACACCTTCTAGTTTTATCAAACACCTCAACACATTTCCGAGGATCGGAGCAAGATTGACGCTACACTGTGTTTATGATCGAATATCAGAACAAAGCTTTGCTTCATCGTCATTTTAAAATTATTGTTAAATACATGTTTACAATATAAACATTTGTACAAATCGTCTGTAAATGAAATTCGTATTTAAAGATATTGACGAAAAATCAATGTTGTGTCCAGGGTGTATGCAACATGTTGTGCGCGGGGTGTATACCCCCTATTTTTCTTTATAGTATTATTGTCTGAAATATCATTAAAAAATTCTTAACAACTAACTTTTGTGATAAAATTTCTATTTTTTTTTAGTTATTCATCAGTTTTGTAATAGCACAACTTCAGGTTCATGAATTCGATTTACTGGAAATAATACGTTCATCGCACGTTTGGCTTTACATGCACATGGAAGTAAATGTACAGGGTACTTTGTTTAACTATTTAATGTGCTAACCAGCAATTCATCCCTTCTTTCCATTTAAAGACACCTTATTCAGATCATTCCCTAATAAATGCTTTACCTCATCATTTTGAACATTTAACATTTCCTCATAATTTCTGTTAACTTTTTTTTCAATATTTCTTAAATGAGTTTTAAAATATTTAGATTTGTGTTATGTCATCAACACAAATAAATGTTTTCCTTCATGTAGTATGCGTATTAGTAATACGTAATAATTTACGTTGTGTACTTTGGCCCCATAAGCCCACATTTGGCAGTAGACTATATTTGTTTAATATTGAGGCATTGTATTGTACTGAGGGAATGGGCCCGAGTAGGGTGTGTTTATGTCTTAGGTCATTTGGGGAGGGGGTATCTTTACTACGTGTATATACAACAATAAAATAAAGGAGGAGTGGACATTCATTGACATTTATTACACGTCAACGTGAAATTGTAATTGTACCAAAAACAGTTTTTTTTCAATTATGCAGAAAATTGTCGTCCCTTATTACAAATGTGCATTTTTATAGCCGACTTTATATGTTTATATCATACAGACACGTAATATCAGCCCCCCCCCTTTTGTTCCAGACACAACTTTTCACTACAAAAAATGTTCATCGAAAGTCAGGTTGTCCCCTATTTTTTGTTGCAGCATAACCATGCAATGCATGGTTATGCTTTATAGTTAAGTAAAAAACAAAGAGAGAATTGGTACTGAAAAAAGACGGGACCTACAAACCCATCTGATCTACGAGTTTTGAGTTCAATAAGCCCTCCCCCTTTTTTAGAGCTAGTCCACTTATCTCAAGGGTTTTTTTTTGGCTATCCTCCCTTCAAAAAAGATTCTACATCATAATCATAAATGCTTAAATATACATGTATTGATAACATTTGCCAGCCAGACTTTGGCTTCCTTTGAAAATTCAATGAAATTCCAAACAGTATGCAAAAATCCATTATTAAAATAGTGAACCTTCTAGCAGAAACTAATTATGTTATTGATTCATTCATAATCGAGAAATAGCTAAGGAAGCACATTTGATTAAAAACTCTGAATATCTTACATCAGAATTTGGATTCGATGCAAGTCTGTCCGAGAAAGTAGCAAGCATTTTGGTATCACATTGAATAATCTACATTTTATTTAAGTGGCCCTCATAACAATTTTAAATGATATTTGAGCTTTGCTGTCAAGTAACTTGTAATATGACACCTAGTTAATTCAGTCCAGGATTATTTGACCCCATAAATTTATTTAGGCCTTCATGGTAAGTTAAAATGAATGCTTTAAACTACAAACTTTAGCACTCTGCATGTCAGATTCAGCTTATATTTTTGTTTGATAAAATACCAGAAGACATCGCTTGACATTCCAAAAATGTCTGGTTTACATTTTTAATACAAAATTACAACTTCTGTTAATTATATTAACACATTTTAAAACATTGCACATTAAGTTATGTTTCATTTGATATTTTATTTGGAATACCTGAAATTCATTCGGACAACCTCTGATCATACCAAGGTTGCCCAAATGGCGAGACCAAATTTTGACGAGTGTCGGACTCTGCAAGTAGATTACAGATGTGACAGTAATTGTCAAACTACCAATTAAAATTTTAATAAATAGCAAATCACACACACACACACACACACACACACACACACACACACACACACACGCACACACACACACAACGTAACTGACAGGTTGCCCACTACAATTGGATCTCCATTGCACAGAAAGATGCAAGTTAGCATACTGTTTGTCATGCACCTACCACTCCATGTGACAATGTACTTTTTGCGTTTGAATGCAATAATGGGAATCAAGTCAGACCCCCCTTGTGATGTTATAAATTACAAACTACCAATGAAAACTGTAAAATACACACAAACCAACCACATATAAAGGAATTTAATGAGAAGTCTCCAAATTAAATTCAAGTTATGCATGCTATGTTAATAGAAATTTCACATATAGGTAAGAAAAAAATAGCAGTTAGCGACAGGCATGTCACCCATGTCACCCACCGCAATTTACTAACATACCGGTTCTTAGATCCCTTTCATTCTAAATTATTTCTGAAAGTAATGTAGATTCTAAATCATCCAATCATGACCCCAAGGGGAAGGACATGGGACCACAAAAAGTAATATTCCAAGGGGGGGATATATAGATCAGCATGACCAAAGTAACTCAGGTGAGCATTGTGGTTCATTGGCCTCTTGTTGAGGATGATTTTTATGAAGGACATGGATAACTTCAATTCAAATTTGTTTTTATGATATCACTGACCAAGATCATACAGTGCAAGTACTGGTTGTCTCTAATACACGACACTTAATTTTTAATGTTGATTTTCTTCAATGGACTTTGAATCGGGCTCATATATGATGACATTTGTCGCCCTGGCACAGAAGAAAATAGTTTTATTTGTAAGAGTGAACTGTAATGTGGTAATGTGGTCTTAATATAGAAAGCACAAAGAAATTCACTTTTACATGGAAACCTACTTCCGCCTCAGCCCAGGTTGAACTCTCGACCTTTTGAATCTGTCTCCAAGCAGTGCAAAAAGAGTGAGCTAGACAGCTAGGCTATCTAGGCAAGTCCCAAAACTTGTTTTCGATGCCGATGGAACGTTTTGATTGACCTAAATTTACCTCACATTGGTTGCCATATTGGAGGTCGACTCGGTGAGTTTTCACCTTAATTTGTCTTACCAAGTTTTAGAAAATATAGCATAAATATTTGGTGAAAAATATTTATTTAATAATGTTTTTTTAAATAAAGGAGTCTTCCAAAAATTTATAAACTTCAAAAAAATTATGATTCCTAATACAAAATCGCAAATATAAAAATTTAAAAATTGTTTGAACAATGAAGGAATATGAGCATTTGGACCTCCAGTATGGTGGCCAACGGGAGGTAACTTTTGCTAAATTTAGGTCAAAAAATCGAAAACTTTAATTTTAAAGGTTTTTTGTAAGAAAATATGTCAACAGTAAATTTATATTACTGTTTAAGACGGAGCATGCGTTGGTAAATATGTACTCATGATCTTTAATCCTGACCTCATAGCCATCCACCTGTAACAGCACACTTCCCTCAGTAATTGAGTCGGGTCTTATCAGTGAAATCATTCACCACGTTTCCCTTGTTGTATGTTCACAGTTAGCTGTGTTGATGTCTGTCGTCATCTAATATAAAGGTAGGCACCATTTACATAGTAAAATGATTTAATTTTACTGCAGTATTCATGAATTTTCATGAAGTGCTTCTAACGATAATAAAAGAGTTGGAATTTCTTTATTAAACTGGAAGTGGTACTGTAGTAGCAATGTAAAAGCAAAGGGCAATAACTCTAAAATTTGCGAAAATTTTGTTGTCAAAAAATGGTGTAAAAAATAAACAAAAGTGTGGTAGTGTATTACGGGCTGATACAGTTTCGTATCAATTGTATTAATTAAAAATTAAAGATGGTTATAAATATACAAATATGCTCAAGAAATGATAACTTACTTACTTGATAATTCCATTTAGCATATCATTACGCCCCCCCCCCCTCCACACACACACACCCAGGGATGGGGTCAATTAACGCAGTGCAAGAAAGAATTATATTCAAATAAAATTACCGAGTGTGGTAGAGACTACAAAAAGCTTTACTGTTTGACGAACCAGCTTATGGGAATCAAGTCCGACCCGGTTTTACTATCATCTGCAAGCGGAAAGGAATTATCGGAAAATTTTGCCGAATATTTTCAAGGGAAAACACGCAATATCCGAGTATCACTGTGTAAGTCAAACGCCTCGAATATTGATGTAACAGATGCCTTTCACGCTGATACTTCATTTGATGGTCAGCAGTTTTCTAATTTCACGACCGCAACTGCAGAAGAAATTCAGAAACTCCTAATGAAAGCATCAGTAAAATCGTGTGAACTTGACCCCTTACCTACACATCTACTGAAGCAGTGTATTGGGAGTTTCTTGTCGACTATAACGTCAATCATAAACAAGTCGCTATCGGACTCTAACGTCCCCGCTGTCTTTAAACAGGCAATTGTTCGACCGTTGCTTAAAAAACCAGGATTAGATAAAGATAATTTAAAAAATTACCGTCCTGTGTCAAATCTCTCCTTTATTTCAAAAATACTTGAAAAGGTTGTAGCAAAACAAATCGACGCTCATCTGGAGATGTATCAACTGCATTATGATTTTCAGTCTGCGTAAAGAACGGGACATTCCACGGAAACTGCGCTTATGGAAAGTTCACCATGACATCGTATGCGCACTTGACAATAATTGTTGTGCTGTTCTTGTTATGCTCGACCTATCCGCGGCTTTCGACGTTATAGACCACGACATCCTATTTCAGCGTATGGACAATATGTTTGGTATTACTGGATTCGCGTTGAAATGGATCAAATCTTACCCCAGTGACAGACAACAACATGTCGCTGTTGGTTCATCGTTGTCTGATGCTAGATCTCTAAAATTACCCCAAGGCTCGGTTCTGGGTCCGAGACTCTATTGTCTATTCTCTAAACCCCTCAGCGAAATCTGCAGACGTCATAACATGACGTACCATATATACGCAGACGACACCCAGATATATATCATCGTTGAACCTAGCGATAATTGGACCGATATGTCCCAAAGACTCTCATGTTGTTTATCGGACATACGTAGATGGATGAGTGCCAACCTCCTCAAATTAAACGAAGACAAAACCGAACTTATTGTTTTAACACCAAAACATAGACTTACAAATATGAAGAGTTTTGAGTTAGAATTCGGTGATTGTGTTGTTAGCGATGCATGTTTTGTAAAAAATTTAGGCGTATTCTTCGACAAAACCCTATCCATGGAAAAGCAATGCATCTCAATTTCACGCTCGGCGTATATGAACATTCGCAGAATTGGTCGCATCCGTTCCTATATTAGCGACGAAGCGTGTAAATCTCTAGTTAATTCTTTGGTAACATCTAAACTAGATTACGGCAATGCATTGCTATACGGCGTTCCTTCTCACCACATCGCCAATCTTCAGAGAGTACAAAAACTGCGGCAAGACTGATCACACGCTCCAAAAGATCAGATCGAATAACTCCAAGTCTTATTCAACTCCACTGGCTCCCAGTTGAATATAGAATCCAATATAAAATCCTTGTGTAAACTTTCAAATCCCTTCGCAGCCTATCTCCAGTCTACATGAGAGATATTATAAATGTTTACAACCCACCACGATCACTGCGTTCAGAATCCGCCTACGTCTCCAGGTACCTCGGACACGCACTAAAACATACGGAGATCGTCGTCTAGACAAGGCCGCATCTGGTCTCTGGAACTCATTGCCTTTTAAGCTTAGAGAATGTGATTCACTGCTTTGTTTTAAAAAGGATCTTAAAACACACCTTTTTAAGCTAGCCTTTAATTTGTGATTCTTTTTTAAATATATATATGGTTTTATAATTAGACAGGGAAATCATGACTACTTTTATTCACATGTATGTATATATGTATTTTAAGTTACTATCTCTTTTATATATTTTAATTGTAAAGCGCTTTAGAGGACTCAAATCGATAGAGCGCTATATAAATTTTATATTGCAATTACAATTACAATTACAATTACATAGGAAAGTAATTAATTAAATGACAATTACTTTCCCAAAACCTCCAATTAAATTACCATTACCATTACATGTATTTTGAAATGTAATTAATTAAATTACAATTACTTTACAAATGTGATTAATCAAATTACACATTACATTCAAGAAAACATGTATGAATTTTAACGGAAATAGTAATGTACATTCCTAATCCTTTATATTTATATCAGATTATTTTACAACATATTTTTACAATAATATTTTAAAGATGTTCATACAATTTTCAACTACTGTGTCTCCTAACCTACAACTATTAGATTTGAAGATTTTCCTGCCACACTAAAGATTATTTGTGACAGGAATAAAGAGCTATAAATACTGACTAGCAGAAAGTTTACTCATGGTTTTACCTTAATTTATATGTTAAAAAATTGGAATAATTAAACATTGGATTAACTATATGTTGAAAGTACAATCGATGCCTTTTGCATTAATACTTCCTCATTTCAACAACATATTAAGATATTCTCAAAATGTTGCTATTTGACTTATTCTGTGTTAAACTACAATTTCAATTCAAAGGTGTGTTTGTATAAAAATACCAAGTGACAAGGTCAAAATGTGTGAAAAATATCTTTAATTAAAGAATATTTACATGATCCTAGGACACTAATTAACACCTGATAATAACTTCTAACACAAGCTGAAGATATTGCAATCAAGAGGATTAGAAGCTATTGGACTACTTATTTTGATATGGAATAAATTATAATTAATTAAAAAATCAAAATATAAATTTTATTTCTTCACTTTACAAAGATTAATTTAATTTAAAAGTTTTGAAGAAAATAAAATAGGAAAATATTTAATTAGCAATATACTTTAACATGTTTAAAAGGGAAATACATGTATGTCTATATGTTAAAATTCTTTTTAAAAATTCTATCAGAATATTTGCTCAAAAAAATCAGTTAACCTTCCTTAAATAATATTTATGAGTGGTGAGGAGTGGAGGATTTTCATTTATTTAAAATCAGTGTAATTGAATGTAATTGAAAAGTAATTGTGAATTACATGCCTTTTTGGAAAGTAATTACCATTACTTGTAGTTGAAAAATTGGCCAATTACACATTACTTTCAATTACATCGAAATTTGTAATTAATTACAGTCAATTACCATTACACATTACCATTACCCCATCCCTGCACACACCTATCAAGCCAAGCTTATCCATATCAAACTACAGACTACAGATCAAATTGATTTACTTCATATGAGTTAAAATAAACCAATACTTTAAACTGAACTTAGAAATTACAGCACAATCAAGCAGAACTTTGTACATCACATTTGACTGAGAAAAACAACATCTGTAACGTATAAAAGTAGGTTAATGAGAAATTATTGGATTTAGAATCGAGTCATTTATCTTCTTGAACATGTCAGAATATAAATAAATCATGCAATTACAGAAATATCTGGTGATGTTAACAAGTTTCTATCTTGCAAAGAATAAAAAAGAGGTTGACATGAGCACATTTCGGGTTTAAATTTTCTGGCAACCAATATTTTATTTTCATGTTATTAATATATCATATACACTACAAAACAATTTAAATACATATTTTTTTGTTTACATACTTATTTCAAAGTAATCTGCATTAAATGAAGAACTGCAGCTTCGTAGATTTTGTCCCTTTGAATTTTTAAAAAAATGGTTAAGTTGTTTGAAGATAAGAAAAAACGATAACAAAAAAAACCCCATAACTTTTTTTTATTTTTCGGCCGATTTTAAAAAATGAAACTGTTTCAAAAATAGTTTTGAAGGCTCTTAAATATAAAGTATCGCTTTTCAATCTGAGAAGTGCTTTTAAAAATCATGTTCCATAGCTAACTGTAGGTTAGATTTTTCAGAATTGTAATCTGCCTCAATTATGTGTTCACTTGAGGTTGCGGGATGACTCTAGCTGCAATAATGTAGCAATAGATTTTAAGGTCACCTGAGTAAACTCAGCTGACCTATTGTTATCCGTGTTCGTCTGTCGTCGTACGTCGTTCGTAAACTTTTGAACATTTTTAAGTTCTTCTCTGGATCTACTGAAACAATTTCAACCAAATTTGGAATAAAGTATCTATGGGTACAGGGAAACAAATTTTGTGAATTTCATGTTCCCTTCCCCCTTGAGCCTGACAGATGGGACCAAAACCACTAAAATTAATTAAATCTTTCGAAATTTTCTTCTTTACTCCTGGACATAAAGCAGTCAAACTGTTGACATGATTGAAATAAGCATTGAGTCCTCTACCAAAATTGTACATTCCGTGGCCCCTGGGTCAGGGGTTCTTGTGTTGAGTGGGGCTATATAGATCATATAGTAAAATTGCATTATTTCTTTGAAAATCTTCTTCTCTGCTCCTGGGTATTAAGTAAACTAACTAGGAACATAGTTATGATTACCAAGAATGCCTCTTCAAAAATTGTGAATTCCATGGCCCCTGGATCAGGGGTTCTGGTGTTAGGGCGGGACTATGAAGATAATATAGTAAATGTGCATTATTTCTTTGAAAATCTTCTTCTCTGCTCCTGGGTACTGAATAAACTTACTAAGAACATAGTTATGATGATAAAGAGTGTCTTTTGAATAATTGTGAATTTCATGGCCCCATTGGTCAGGTGTTCTGGTGTTAGGGTTGGGCTCTATTGAAACATTAATTCTTTGAAAGTCTTCTTCTCGACTTCTCGGTTTTAAACAAGCTAACAATTATGCTAGCAGTTATGATTAACAAGAGTGCATCCTTCAAAATTGTCATTTTCATGGCCCAAGGGTCAGGGGTTCTGGTGTTAGGGCGGGGCTCTATTGATTGTTGTGAAAATGTAGTAATTCTTCATAAATCTTCTTCTCTGCTCCTGGGGATTAAACCAATAAACTATGTACATAGTTATGACGAGGAAATATGTCTCTTCAAAATTTATGAATTTCATACCCCTGGTCATGGGTTTTAGTGTAAGGAGGGAACTCTTTCTTATATTGTGAAAATGCTTCTTTCCTCCTGGGTATTAAACAAACTAAGTAAGTATACAGTTACGATGAGAAAAAGTGTTTTTCCAAAATTGTGAATTTTGTTGCCCCTGGGTTGGGGGTTGTGATGTTAGGGCGAGGCTTTATTGATTATATAATGAAAAATACATTCTTTCTTTAAGAATCTTCTATGCTCCTGGGTATTAGATAAATGAACTATGTACATATACATAGTTATGATGAGGAAGGATGCCTCTTCCAAAACTGTGAATTTTGTGGCCCCTGGGTCAGGGTTTCTGGTGTAAGAATTGGGCTCTAATGATTATACATATAGTGAAAATGCATGAATTCTTTGAAAATCGTTTCCATTGCTCTTAGGTATTATTCCAATGATCTTAGTACACATATTTGTGATGGAAGAATGGTGCATCTAGCAAAATTATCAAGTTTATGTTCTCTGGGTCAGGGGTATCGGGAGAGGGAGGGGGTGTAACAGTACATAGTCTAAAGATCAATAAATGTTTTGAAATCTGCTCTCTGGTATTAATCAGCCATTTATGATGTAATAAAATTTATGATAAGTGGCCCCAGGGTCAGTGGCTCCTGTTGTGTGTGGAGCACCACTGGTTAAAAAGTGAAAATGCATTTTCTTTTTCTTACTAGGATCTAACTCTTTTTGAGTAACTAGGGTAAGCATTTTAAATTTATAATTATCATAAGCAATTGTGCCTCTTTTAAAATTGTGAATTTCATGGCATCTGATTTCAAACACGAACCAAAATCAATTTTTGAAAAGCTGTTTCATGATACTCAGGTGAACTATAAGGCCCGTGGGCCTCTTGTTTAAATCAGGCAAAATTAATTGTTTTTACATTCAATTTACATAAAATTAGATTTGTATTCACCATCAACACCAAAGCCCTAGATATGCGAAGACTATGTAAAATAAATCTGCGTGTTTACTTAGTCACTTGACGACCACGATATGTAGTTTGTTTATAATCGGTAAATAAAAAAAATCCAGGTTTAGTTTTACGGAAACCGCAATATTTATACAAGCAGAAAACCCTAGATAACTCTAGAGTACGATGGCCGATAACAGCCGCCACTTCATACTTAATTTACTGTTTTCTGTACCTATGAAAAATTTAACAATTTAGCACAGACAGAATACACAATTTAAGCCTATGTTGATAAATGTACATGTACAAATTGACAAATTTTAAAGTACCTCATGTTCGGAAACATTTAAAATTTACCGGTACTGTGAGGACATTGGCAACATTTCTGGTTTTGATATAGAAATTTTCAAGAACATTTGAGCAGGTTTATTGGTATCAAACATGTTTAATTCTGGTTTGTTTAACCCACAAGCCAGCCTTCTTTTTTAGTTCATCGAATCAATGATTCTCAATGCATTTCCTATGTAAAATATTGTTAAAAAGGTCCTATATTAATTTTTAACATACGCTTTCTCTTAAACCCATGTACATCATAGAAATTTTGAATAAAGGACATTGCTTAATCCTTATATCCGATGACATGTAAACATTTTCGATGAGAATTCAAATATAGAAACAGGACACAGAAATTCCAGCACTGTTCTTTAATTTTGAGTTACTTCCCTTAACATCTAGTTTTTATTCACAATGATCAGATTATCTAGCTTTCACCACTTTCAGCACATGTCACATCTTGGCCCTTCCCAGCATACACCATGTATATCCCAACATGCGGGGTGTATGCTATGTTTTGCGCGGGGTGTATGTTTCCGAAGCGAGAGAAAGGGGGTCAATGTAAGTTCTTTGTCCATTTTCTCAATTTACGGATACTTTTCACCAGAAAGCCTATGCCTACGGAAAAAGCATTATCTAAGGAGTATATGGATACCTATGAATCCACTGGACACCTTCTAGTTTTATCAAACACCTCAACACATTTCCGAGGATCGGAGCAAGATTGACGCTACACTGTGTTTATGATCGAATATCAGAACAAAGCTTTGCTTCATCGTCATTTTAAAATTATAGTTAAATACATGTTTACAATATAAACGTTTGTACAAATTGTCTGTAAATAAAAGCGTTTGTATATAAAGATATTGACGAAAAATCAATGTTGTGTCCGGGGTGTATGCAACATGTTGTGCGCGGGGTGTGTACCCCTCTTTTTACTCTATAGTATCATTGTCTGAAATGTCATTAAAAAATTCTTTACAACTAACTTTTGTGATAAAATTTCTATTTTTTTCTTAGTTATTCACCAGTTTTGTAGTAGCACAACTTCAGGTTCATGAATTCGATTTACTGGAAATAATACGTTCATCGTACGTTTGGCTTTACATGCACATGGAAGTAAATGTACAGGGTACTTTGTTTAACTGTTTAATGTGCTAACCAGCAATTCATCCCTTCTTTCGATTTTAAGGCACCTTATTCAGATCATTCCCTAATAAATGCTTCACTGCATCATTTTGTACATTTCCTCATAATTTCTGTTAAACTTTTTTTCAATATTTCTTAAATGAGTTTTAAAATATTTAGATTTGTGTAATGTCATCAGCACCAAAAAAAATGTTCTCCTTCATGTAGTATGTACGACGGCGTATTAGTGCCATTTTAACAATGTAGATTTTTTTTAAATCGTTTGAACGATTTAGTAAATACGATTTAATAAATTGTACGTTGTGTACGATTTAGGCCGATTTAGTAAATCGTTTGTACGATTTAATAAAAGATTTAATAAATCGTTTGTACCACATTTGGCAATTTATTAAATCGTTAGTACTATATTTGTACGATTAAATAAATTGAGTAAATATTTGTTTGTTATCGTTTGTACAATTTATTAAATCGTTTGTACAATTTATTAAATCGTTTGTACGATTCAATAAATCGTTTGTACGATTCAATAAATCGTTTGTACGATTTAATAAATCGTTTGTACAATTTAATAAATCGTTTGGTGTGTTTAACAAATGTACAAACAATTTATTAGGTCATTTACAAACGATTAAAAAAAAAATTCTACTTCGTTAAAATGGCACTAATGCGCCGTCGTAAGTAGGTCATTTGGGGGGGGTATCTTTACTACGTGTATATACAATAATATAATAAAGGAGGAGTGGACATTCATTGATATTAATTACACGTCAACGTGAAATTGTAATTGTACCAAAAACAGTTTTTTTTTTCAAAATGCATGCCCTCAGAAAATTGTCGTCCCTTATTAAAAATGTGCATTTTTATAGCCGGCTTTAAATGTTTATAACATACAGACACTTAATATCCCCCCCCCCCCCCCCCCCGTTTTGTTCCAGACACAACTTTTCACTACAAAAAATGTTCATCGAAAGTCAGGTTGTCCCCTATTTTTTGTTGCAGCATAACCATGCAATGCATGGTTATGCTTTATGTTAAGTAAAAAACAAAGAGAGAATTGGTACTGAAAAAAGACGGGACCTACAAACCCATCTGATCTAGGAGTTTTGAGTTCGATAAGCCCTCCCCCTTTTTTATAGCTAGTCCACTTATCTCAAGGTTTTTTTTTTGGCTATCCTCCCTTCAAAAAAGATTCTACATCATAATCATAAATGCTTAAATATACATGTATTGATAACATTTGCCAGCCAGACTTTGGCTTCCTTTGAAAATTCAATGAATTTCCAAACAGTATGCAAAAATCCATTATTAAAATATTGAACCTTCTAGCAGAAACTAATTATGTTATTGATTCATTCATAATCGAGAAATAGCTAAGGAAGCACATTTGATTAAAAACTCTGAATATCTTACATCAGAATTTGGATTCGATGCAAGTCTGTCCGAGAAAGTAGCAAGCATTCACATTGAATAATCTATATTTTATTTAAGTGGCCCTCATAACAATTTTAAATGATATTTGAGCTTTGCTGTCAAGTAACTTGTAATATGACACCTAGTTAATTCAGTCCAGGATTATTTGACCCCATAAATTTATTTAGGCCTTCATGGTAAGTTAAAATGAATGCTTTAAACTACAAACTTTAGCACTCTGCATGTCAGATTCAGCTTATATTTTTGTTTGATAAAATACCAGAAGACATCGCTTGACATTCCAAAAATGTCTGGTTTACATTTTTAATACAAAATTACAACTTCTGTTAATTATATTAATACATTTTAAAACATTGCACATTAATTTATGTTTCATTTGATATTTTATTTGGACTACCTGAAATTCATTCGGACAACCTCTGATCATACCAAGGTTGCCCAAATGGCGAGACCAAATTTTGACGAGTGTTGGACTCTGCAAGTAGATTACAGATGTGACAGTAATTGTCAAACTACCAATTAAAATTGTAATAAATAGCAAATTACACACACACACACACACACACACGCACACGCACACACACACACACAACGTAACTGACAGGTTGCCCACTTCAATGGGAACTCCATTGCACAGAAAGATGCAAGTTAGCATACTGTTTGTCATGCACCTTCCACTCCATGTGACAATGTACTTTTTGCGTTTGAATGCAATAATGGGAATCAAGTCACACCCCCCTTGTGATGTTATAAATTACAAACTACCAATGAAAACTGTAAAATACACACAAACCAACCACATATAAAGGAATTTAATGACAAGTCTCCAAATTAAATTCAACAAAGTTATGCAGAAGTTGTGTAGTGAAGAATGCTATATTAATAGAAACTTCACATACCGGTAAGACAAAAATAGCAGTTAGCGACTGGCATGTCACCCACCGCAATTTAATAACATACCGGTTCTTAGATCCCTTTCATTCTAAATTATTTCTGAAAGTAATGTAGATTCTAAATCATCCAATCATGACCCCAAGGGGAATGACATGGGACCACAAAAAATAATATTCCAAGGGGGGGGGGGGGTCATATATAGATCAGCATGGCCAAAGTAACTCAGGTGACCATTGTGGTTCATTGGCCTCTTGTGAGGATGATTTTTATGAAGGACATGGATAACTTCAGTTCAAATTTGTTTTTATGATATCACTGACCAAGATCATACAGTTGCAAGTACTGGTTGTCTCTAATACACGACACTTAATTTTTAATGTTGATTTTCTTCAATGGACTTTTAACAGGGCTCATATATGATGACACATTCTCAGCCCTGGCACAGAAAAAAATAGTTTTATTTGTAAGAGTGAACTGTAATGTGGTAATGTGGTCTTAATATAGAAAGCACAAAGAAATTCACTTTTACATGGAAACCAACTTCCGCCTCAGCCCAGGTTGAACTCTCGACCTTTTGAATCTGTCTCCAAGCAGTGCAAAAAGAGTGAGCTAGACAGCTAGACTATCTAGGCAAGTCCCAAAACTTGTTTTCGATGCCGATGGAACGTTTTGATTGACCTAAAGTTACCTCCCGTTGGTTGCCATATTGGAGGTCAATCGGTGAGTTTTCACCTTAATTTGTCTTACCAAAAGTTTTAGAAAATATAGCATAAATATTTGGTGGAAAATATTTATTTAATAATGTTTTATTAAATAAAGGAGGCTTCCAAAAATTTATATACTTCAGAAAAATTATGATTCCTAATACAAAATCGCAAATATAAAAATTCAAAAATTGTTTGAACAATGAAGGAATATGAGCATTTGGACCTCCAGTATGGTTGCCAACGGGAGGTAACTTTTACTAAATTTAGGTCAAAAAATCGAAAACTTTAATTTTAAAGGTTTTTTGTAAGAAAATATGTCAACAGTAAATTTATATTACTGTTTAAGACGGAGCATGCGTTGGTAAATATGTCTACTATGATCTTTAATCCTGACCTCATAGCCATCCACCTGTAACAGCACGCTTCCCTCATTAATCGAGTCGGGTCTTATCAGTGAAATCATTCACCACGTTTCCCTTGTTGTATGTTCACAGTTAGCTGTGTTGATGTCCGTCGTCACCTAATATAAAGGTAGGCGCCATTTACATAGTAAAATGATTTAATTTTACTGCAGTATTCATGAATTTTTATGAAGTGCTTCTAACGATAATAAAAGAGTTGGAATTTCTTTATTAAACTGGGAGTGGTACTGTAGTAGCAATGGAAAAGCAAAAGGGCAATAACTTTAAAAAATTTGCGAAAATTTTGTTGTCAAAAAATGGTGTAAAAATAAACAAAAGTGTGGTAGTGTATTACGGGCTGATACAGCTTCGTATTAATTGTATTAATTAAAAATTAAAGATGGTTATAAATATACAAATATGCTCAAGAAATGATAACTTACTTAATTGATAATTCCATTTAGCATATCATTACGCCCCCCCCCCCTCCACACACACACACACCCAGGGATGGGGTCAATTAACGCAGTGCAAGAAAGAATTCTATTCAAATAAAATTACCGAGTGTGGTAATAATATCCTCAAAAGCTTTACTGTTTGACGAACCAGCTTATGGGAATCAAGTCCGACCCGGTTTTACCATCATCTGCAAGCGGAAGGGAATTATCGGAAAATTTTGCCGAATATTTTCAAGGAAAATCCCAATATCCGAGTATCACTGTGTAAGTCAAACGCCTTGAATATTGATGTAACAGATGCCTTTCACGCTGATACTTCATTTGATGGTCAGCAGTTTTCTAATTTTACGACCGCAACTGCAGAAGAAATTCAGAAACTCCTAATGAAAGCATCAGTAAAATCGTGTGAACCTGACCTCTTACCTACACATCTACTGAAGCAGTGTATTGGGAGTTTCTTGCCGACTATCACGTCAATCATAAACAAGTCACTATCGGACTCTAACGTCCCCGCTGTCTTTAAACAGGCAATTGTTCGACCGTTGCTTAAAAAACCAGGATTAGATAAAGATAATTTAAAAAATTACCGTCCTGTGTCAAATCTCTCCTTTATTTCAAAAATACTTGAAAAGGTTGTAGCAAAACAAATCGACGCTCATCTGGAGATGTATCAACTGCATTATGATTTTCAGTCTGCGTACAGAACGGGACATTCCACGGAAACTGCGCTTATGAAAGTTCACCATGACATCGTATGCGCACTTAACAATAATTGTTGTGCTGTTCTTGTTATGCTCGACCTATCCGCGGCTTTCGACGGTATAGACCACGACATCCTATTTCAGAGTATGGACAATATGTTTGGTATTACTGGATTCGCGTTGAAATGGATCAAATCTTACCTCAGTGACAGACAACAACCTGTCGCTGTTGGTTCATCGTTGTCTGATGCTAGATCTCTAAAATTCGGTGTACCCCAAGGCTCGGTTCTGGGTCCGAGACTCTATTGTCTATTCTCTAAACCCCTCAGCGAAATCTGCAGACGTCATCACATGACGTACCATATATACACAGACGACACCCAGATATATATCATCGTTGAACCTAGCGATAATTGGACCGATATGTCCCAAAGACTCTCATGTTGTTTATCGGACATACGTAGATGGATGAGTGCCAACCTCCTCAAATTAAACGAAGACAAAACCGATCTTATCGTTTTTGCACCAAAAACGTCAGACTTACAAATATGAAGAGTTTTGAGTTAGAATTCGGTGATTGTGTTGTTAGCGATGCATCTTTTGTAAAAAATTTAGGCGTATTCTTCGACAAAACCCTATCCATGGAAAAGCAATGCATATCAATTTCACACTGAGGCATATATGAACGTACGCGCAGAATTGGT